>NC_057795.1:652569435-652829165 GCF_018294505.1 Triticum aestivum | reverse complement strand
GCCCATGTAGGCCCATTAACCCCCCGGTACTCCGGTAAAATCCCGATTTCACCCGGAACAATTCGATATCCAAATATAGGCTTCCAATATATCAATCGTTATGTCTCGACCATTTCGAGACTCCTCGTCATGTCCGTGATCACATCCGAGAGTCCGAACAACCTTCGGTACATCAAAACATATAAACTCATAATGAAATTGTCATCGTAACTTTAAGCGTGCGGACCCTACGGGTTCGAGAACTATGTAGACATGACCTAGAACTGTTTCCGGTCAATAACCAATAGCGGAACCTGGATGCTCATATTGGCTCCTACATATTTTACGAAGATCTTTATCGGTCAAACCGCAGAACAACATACATTGTTCCCTTTGTCATCGGTATGTTACTTGCCCAAGATTCGATCGTCGGTATCCAATACCTAGTTCAATCTCGTTACCGGCAAGTCTCTTTACTCGTTATGTAATGCATCATTCCGTAATCAACTCATTGATCACATTGCTTGCAAGGCTTATAGTGATGTGCATTACCGAGAGGGCCCAGAGATACCTCTCCGACAATCGGAGTGACAAAAACCTAATCTCGAAATACGCCAACTCAACATCTACCTTTGGAGATACCTGTAGAGCTCCTTTATAATCACCCAGTTACGTTGTGACGTTTGGTAGCACACAAAGTGTTCCTCCGATAAACGGGAGTTGCATAATCTCATAGTTGTAGAAACTTTGTATAAGTCATGAAGAAAGCAATAGCAACATATTAAACGATCAAGTGCTAGGCTAACAGGATGGGTCATGTCAATCACATCATTCTCCTAATGATGTGATCTCGTTAATCAAATGACAACACATGTCTATGGTTAGGAAACATAACCATCTTTGATTAATGAGCTAGTCAAGTAGAGGCATACTAGTGACATTAAGTTTGTCTATGTATTCACACATGTATCATGTTTCCGGTTAATACAATTCTAGCATGAATAATAAACATTTATCATGATATGAGGAAATAAATAATAACTTTATTATTGCCTCTAGGGCATATTTCCTTCAGTCTCACACTTGCACTAGAGTCAATAATCTAGATTACACAGTAATGATTCTAACACCCATGGAGTCTTGGTGCTGATCATGTTTTGCTCGTGGAAGAGGCTTAGTCAATGGGTCTGCAACATTCAGATCTGTATGTATCTTGCAAATCTCTATGTCTCCCATCTGGACTTGGTCCCGGATGGAATTGAAGCGTATCTTGATGTGCTTGGTCCTCTTGTGAAATCTGGATTCCTTTGCCAAGGCAATTGCACCAGTATTGTCACAGAAGATCTTCATTGGTCCCGATGCACTAGGTATGACACCTAGATCGGAAATGAACTCCTTCATCCAGACTCCTTCATTTGCTGCTTCCGAAGCAGCTATGTACTCCGCTTCGCATGTAGATCCCGCCATGACGCTTTGTTTAGAACTGCACCAACTTACAGCTCCACCGTTTAATAAAACACGTATCCTGTTTGCGATTTAGAATCGTCCGGATCAGTGTCAAAGCTTGCATCGACGTAACCATTTACGACTAACTCTTTGTCACCTCCATGAACGAGAAACATATCCTTAGTCCTTTTCAGGTATTTCAGGATGTTCTTGACCGCTGTCAAGTGATCCACTTCTGGATTACTTTGGTACCTCCTTGCTAAACTTATTGCTAAGCATATATCAGGTCTGGTACACAGCATTGCATACATGATAGAGTCTATGGCTGAAGCATAGGAAACATCTTTCATTTTCTCTCTATCTTCTGCTGTGGTCGGGCATTGAGTCCGACTCAACTTCACACCTTGCAATACAGGCAAAAACCCTTTCTTAGCTTGATCCATCTTGAACTTTTTCAAAACTTTATCAAGGTATGTGCTTTGTGAAAGTCCAATTAAGCGTCTTGATCTATCTCTATAGATCTTGATGCCTAATATGTAAGCAGCTTCACCGAGGTCTTTCATTGAAAAACTTTTATTCAATTATCCCTTTATGCTATCCAGAAATTCTATATCATTTCCAATTAACAATATGTCATCTACATATAATATCATAAATGCTACAGAGCTTCCACTCACTTTCTTATAAATACAGGCTTCTCCAAAAGTCTGTATAAAACCATATGCTTTGATCACACTATCAAAGCGTTTATTCCAACTCCGAGATGCTTGCACTAGTCCATAAATGGATCGCTGGAGCTTGCACACTTTGTTAGCACCTTTTGGATCGACAAAACCTTCCGGTTGCATCATATACAACTCTTCTTCCAGAAATCCATTTCGGAATGCAGTTTTTACATCCATTTGCCAAATTTCATAATCATAAAATGCGGCAATTGCTAACATGATTCGGACAGACTTAAGCATCGCTACGGGTGAGAAGGTCTCATCGTAGTCAACCCCTTGAACTTGTCGAAAACCTTTTGCAACAAGTCGAGCTTTGTAGACAGTTATATTACCATCAGCGTCAGTCTTCTTCTTGAAGATCCATTTACTCTCAATGGCTTGTCGATCATCGGGCAAGTCAACCAAAGTCCAAATTTGTTCTCATACATGGATCCTATCTCAGATTTCATGGCTTCAAGCCATTTTGTGGAATCTGGGCTCATCATCGCTTCCTCATAGTTCGTAGGTTCGCCATGGTCAAGTAACATGACTTTCAGAATAGGATTACCGTACCACTCTGGTGCGGATCTTACTCTGGTAGACCTACAAGGTTCAGTAGAAACTTGATCTGAAGTTTCATGATCAATATCATTAGCTTCATCACTAATTGGTGTAGTTGTCACAGGAACCGGTTCTTGTGATGAACTACTTTCCAATAAGGGAGTAGGTACAGTTACCTCATCAAGTTCTACTTTCCTCCTACTCACTTCTTTCGAGAGAAACTCCTTCTCTAGAAAGGATCCGAATTTAGCAACGAAAATCTTGCCCTCAGATCTGTGATAGAAGGTGTACCCAATAGTCTCTTTTGGGTATCCTATGAAGACACATTTCTCCGATTTGGGTTCAAGCTTATCTGGTTGAAGTTTCTTCACATAAGCATCGCAGCCCCAAACTTTAAGAAACGACAACTTTAGTTTCTTGCCAAACCACAGTTCATAAGGTGTCGTCTCAAGGGATTTTGATGGTGCCCTATTTAACGTGAATGTGGCCGTCTCTAAAGTATAACCCCAAAATGATAGCGGTAAATCAGTAAGAGACATCATAGATCGTACCATATCCAGTAAAGTATGATTACGATGTTCGGACACACCATTTCATTGTGGTGTTCTGGGTGGCGTGAGTTGCGAAACTATTCCGCATTGTTTCAAATGTAAACCAAACTCGTAACTCAAATATTCTCCTCCACGATCAGATCGTAGAAATTTTATTTTCTTGTTACGATGATTTTCTACTTCACTCTGAAATTCTTTGAACTTTTCAAATGTTTCAGACTTGTGTTTCATCAAGTAGATATACCCATATCTGCTCAAATCATCTGTGAAGGTGAGAAAATAACGATACCCGCCGCGAGCTTCGACATTCATTGGACCACATACATCGGTATGTATGATTTCTAACAAATCAGTTGCTCGCTTTATAGTTCTGGAGAACGACGTTTTAGTCATCTTGCCCATGAGGCACGGTTCGCAAGTACCAAATGATTCATAATCAAGTGATTCCAAAAGTCCATCAGTATGGAGTTTCTTCATGCGCTTTACACCGATATGACATAAACGGCAGTGCCACAAATAAGTTGCACTATCATTATTAACTGCATCTTTTGGCTTCAACATTATGAATATGTGTATCACTACTATCGAGATTTAATAAAAATAGACCACTCTGTAAGTGTGCATGACCATAAAAGATATTACTCATATAAATAGAACAACCATTATTCTCTGATTTAAATGAATAACCATCTCGCATCAAACAAGATCCAGATATAATGTTCATGCTCAACACTGGCACAAAATAACAATTATTTAGGTCTAAAACTAATCCCTATGGTAGATGTAGAGGTAGTGTGCCGACCGCGATCACATCGACTTTGGAACTATTTCCCACGCGCATCGTCACCTCGTCCTTAGCCAATCTTCGCCTATTCCGTAGTCCCTGTTTCGAGTTGCAAATATTAGCAACAGAACACGTATCAAATACCCAGGTACTACTGTGAGCATTAGTAAGGTACACATCAATAACATGTATATCACATATACCTTTGTTCACTTTACCATCCTTCTTATCCGCCAAATACTTGGGGCGGTTCCGCTTCCAGTGTCCAGTCTGCTTGCAGTAGAAGCACTCAGTCTCAGGCTTAGCTCCAGACTTGGGTTTCTTCTCTTGAGCAGAAACTTGTTTGCTGTTCTTCTTTAAGTTCCCCTTTTTCTTCCCTTTGCCCTTTTTCCTGAAACTGGTGGTCTTATTGACCATCAACACTTGATGCTCCTTCTTGATTTCTACCTCCGCAGCCTTTAGCATTGCGAAGAGCTCGGGTATAGTCTTGTCCATCCCTTGCATATTATAGTTCATCACGAAGCTCTTGTAGCTTGGTGGAAGTGATTGAAGAATTCTGTCAATGACACTATCATCAGGAAGATTAACTCCCAGTTGAATCAAGTGATTATTATACCCAGACATTTTGAGTATGTGTTCACTGACAGAACTATTCTCCTTCATCTTACAGCTATAGAACTTATTGGAGACTTCATATCTCTCAATCCAGGCATTTGCTTAAAATATTAACTTCAACTCCTGGAACATCTCATATGCTCCATGACGTTCAAAACGTCGTTGAAGACCCGGTTCCAAACCGTAAAGCATGGCACACAGAACTATCGAGTAGTCATCAGCTTTGCTCTGCCAGACGTTCTTAACATCGTCAGTTGCATCTGCAGCAGGCCTGGCACCCAGCGGTGCTTCCAGGACGTAATTCTTCTGTGCAGCAATAAGGATAATCCTTAGGTTACGGACCCAGTCCGTGTAATTGCTACCATCATCTTTCAACTTAGCTTTCTCAAGGAACGCATTAAAATTCAACGGAACAACATCACGAGCCTCTATCTACAACAAACATAGACAAGCAAAAATACTATCAGGTACTAAGTTCATGATAAATTTAAGTTCAATTAATCATATTACTTAAGAACTCCCACTTAGACAGACATCTCTCTAGTCATCTAAGTGATCACGTGATCCAAATCAACTAAACCATGTCCGATCATCACGTGAGATGGAGTAGTTTTCAATGGTGAACATCACTATGTTGATCATATCTACTATATGATTCACGCTCGACCTTTCAGTCTCTGTGTTCCGAGGCCATATCTGTATATGCTAGGCTCATCAAGTTTAACATGAGTATTTCACGTGTGCAACTATTTTGCGCCCGTTGTATTTGAACGTAGAGCCTATCACACCCGATCATCACGTGGTGTCTCAGCACGAAGAACTTTCACAACGGTGCATACTTAGGGAGAACACTTCTTGATAATTTAGTGAAAGATCATCTTAAAATGCCACCGTCAATCAAAGCAAGATAAGATGCATAAAGGATAAACATCACATGAAATCAATATAAGTGATATGATATGGCCATCATCATCTTGTGCTTGTGATCTCCATATCCGAAGCACCGTCATGATCACCATCGTCACCGGCGCGACACCTTGATCTCCGTCGTAGCATCGTTGTCGTTACACCATTTATTGCTTCTACGACGATCGCTACCGCATAGTGATAAAGTAAAGCAATTACAGGGCGTTTGCATTTCATACAATAAAGCGACAACCATATGGCTCCTGCCAGTTGCCGATAACTTCGGTTACAAAACATGATCATCTCATACAATAAAATATAGCATCACGTCTTGACCATATCACATCACAACATGCCCTGCAAAAACAAGTTAGATGTCCTCTACTTTGTTGTTGCAAGTTTTACGTGGCTGCTACGGGCTTAGCAAGAACCGTTCTTACCTACGCATCAAAACCACAACGATAGTTTGTCAAGTTGGTGTTGTTTAACCTTCGCAAGGACCGGGCGTAGCCACACTCGGTTCAACTAAAGTTGGAGAAACTGACACCCGTCAGCCACATGTGTGCAAAGCACGTCGGTAGAACCAGTCTCGCGTAAGCGTACGCGTAATGTCGGTCCGGGCCGCTTTAGCCAACAATACCGCCGAACCAAAGTATGACATGCTGGTAAGCAGTATGACTTGTATCGCCCACAACTCACTTGTGTTCTACTCGTGCATATAACATCAACGCATAAAACCTAGGCTCGGATGCCACTGTTAGGGAACGTAGTAATTTCAAAAAATTTCCTACGCACACGCAAGATCATGGTGATGCATAGCAACGAGAGGGGAGAGTGTGTCCATGTACCCTCGTAGACCGAAAGCGGAAGCGTTATGACAACGCGGTTGATGTAGTCGTACGTCTTCACGATCCGACCGATCCAAGCACCGAACGTACGGCACCTCCGAGTTCAGCACACGTTCAGCTCGATGACGATTCCCGCACTCCGATCCAGCAGGGTGTCGGGGATGAGTTCCGTCAGCATGATGGTGTGGTGACGACGATGATGTTCTACCGATGCAAGGCTTCGCCTAAGCACCTCAATGATATGACCGAGGTGGAATATGGTGGAGGGGGGCATCACACACGGCTAAGGAACAACCACGAAGATCAACTTGTGTGTTATGGGGTGCCCCTGCCCCCGTATATAAAGGAGGGAGGGGGAGGTGCGGCCGGCCCCTAGCGGTGCGCCTGGAAGAGTCCTACTCCCACCGGGAGTAGGACTCCCCCCTCTTGCCTTGTAGGAGAAGGAAAGGGGGCAGGGGAAAGAGGAAAGGGGGGCGCCCCCCCCCCCTTCCTTGTCCTATTCGGACTAGGGGGGGAGGGGGCGCGCGGCCTGCCCTGGTCGGCCCTCCTCTTCTCCCTTAGGGCCCATGTAGGCCCATTAACCCCCGGGGGGGTTCCGGTAACCCCCCAGTACTCCGGTAAAATCCCGATTTCACCCGGAACAATTCCGATATCCAAATATAGGCTTCCAATATATCAATCTTTATGTCTCGACCATTTCGAGACTCCTCGTCATGTCCGTTATCACGTTCGGGATTCCGAACAACCTTCGGTACATCAAAACATATAAACTCATAATGAAACTGTCATCATAACTTTAAGTGTGCGAACCCTACGGGTTCGAGAACTATGTAGACATGACCTAGAACTGTTTCCGGTCAATAACCAATAGCGGAACCTGGATGCTCATATTGGCTCGTACATATTCTACGAAGATCTTTATCGGTCAAACCGCATAACAACATACGTTGTTCCCTTTGTCATCGGTATGTTACTTGCCCGAGATTCGATAGTCGGTATCCAATACCTAGTTCAATCTCGTTACCGGTAAGTCTCTTTACTCGTTATGTAATGCATCATTCCGTAATCAACTCATTGATCACATTGCTTGCAAGGCTTATAGTGATGTGCATTACCGAGAGGGCCCAAAGATACGTCTCCGACAATCGGAGTGACAAAAACCTAATCTCGAAATACGCCAACTCAACATCTACCTTTGGAGACACCTGTAGAGCTCCTTTATAATCACCCAGTTACGTTGTGACGTTTGGTAGCACACAAAGTGTTCCTCCGGTAAACGGGAGTTGCATAATCTCATAGTTGTAGAAACTTTGTATAAGTCATGAAGAAAGCTATAGCAACATATTAAACGATCAAGTGCTAGGCTAACGGGATGGGTCATGTCAATCACATCATTCTCCTAATGATGTGATCTCGTTAATCAAATGACAATACATGTCTATGGTTAGGAAACATAACCATCTTTGATTAATGAGCTAGTCAAGTAGAGGCATACTAGTGACATTAAGTTTGTCTATGTATTCACACATGTATCATGTTTCCGGTTAATACAATTCTAGCATGAATAATAAACATTTATCATGATATGAGAAAATAAATAATAACTTTATTATTGCCTCTAGGGCATATTTCCTTCAAAAGACGATAAGACAAAATTCATTTTTTTATTTTTCTCCTAAGCGCTTATTCAAGCACTTGGCGTTTATAGATCATAAAAGTGTCGCTAAGACCCGGAGGATCCAAAACGCCGCAGATTCCACCTCCTAGATAGTAGCGTGAACCAACAATCTCGAAAGGACGTCTAGAAGAAACTTATTCACCACCGCCAAAGCGAAGTGATGGACAACCAAAACCCCTACTACGAAACATTAGACTGCTGGATGCACACTGAACTAGATCACACCGAGGACCGCCTGATGTTTGGGGTGCTCCGAGTCTTGTGTGGGAGCTGACTGTCGTCGAGAAAGTGGCCAAGCGGGCCGCCGCACACAACCTCAACCTAGGTACTTCCTTGTCTCCAGCTATCCCTTGTTCTTCGGGTTCTCGATTTGCGATTCTTGATAAGGTTTCTCTTGAGCACCTAGCTGACGTCGCTTCAAACTGTGATGTTGTGTTCTGAGGCAAGTGTGCTCCTCGGTTAGAGAAAATTGCGGCCATACGGGCTAAAGAGAGTTTTGATGGGGCCCTGGCGGCAACTCGAGCTTAGGAGGAACGCTAGCGTCAATGGGCCTTGGCTACAACTGAGTCCGGGCATAGAGAGTCCGGATCTAACTGTGGCCCTAACGATAATTCGGTAAGGGAGCCTTTTACCGCGGTGCCTTCTAGGTGGGGGCACCACGCGGAAGGCGTCTACGCGTTGGAACCCCATTTTGTCCCAACCTATGGTGAGTGGGGCTTCCTTAGGGGGTGGTCGATACCGATGTAGCACCCTAGTTGGTGAGGGGCGGTGGTACGCCTCCGAAGCTGACATCCTAGCCATCTGACCTCTATTAGGGATCGCTTAATCCCACATAAAGGGTCCGCCCCTGAATTGGTTCCCACATGAAGTTGCTTTGGTAGAACGCTCAAGGATTCCGCCATTTGAGCCCGCGATGTCAATTGATCGAATACTTCACGAAGAGGACGTTGATAGTGTGTGCCTGCGGGAGACAATTAGACAGGATTTCTCCCTTTGGATGATTCACGGGGCCCACCACCCGTTTGCGTGGCAATGGCTACTGCGATTGGTGGATTCTGCTAGGTGTCAAGGAGGACACCTTTGAGGTCAATTATATGGATCGCGGGGATTTTTTTTCATACATTAGACTTTTTTCTAAAAACGCCCATCGTCCGTCGATCACGTCCGCCACACCACCACAAAAAACGCCCATCTTCTAAATTTCCCGTAAGATTTCACGGTGGCTGTCTGGCTAATGGTGGTGCCTGGTGCGGATGGGAACGCCACACGGGCCACGGGGGAAAGGAACTTGTACTACGTCAGGAGGCAGATGCCACGGCGAGCCGTAGTACACTCGTACTGCAAAACCAAACACAGGGCCGGGGGTTGGTGCCGTGCGTGCTGACGGGTCACCGCCCGTCTCCACCACAAGAAAATCCCGGTGGTGGCCCTGCCCGGCGGCCGTCGTTGAGGTGGCTGGCGACGCCCCGTCGGTCGCTTTCGTCAGCTCGTCGTCTGCCGCTGCATGTCGCCGTCTGCACGCAACGCATCGGAGAATCGGACGGCTTTGGCATCGGAATCGTGTCCGGGGAGACATTATTGTGCGCGACGCACGGCCATGTGTCCTCTGTTCTGCTCCGGACTGCTGGCTTGGCTGGCTTGGCTCGTGGATAGGCATGGACGTACGATGTGACGGCGACGCCTGCTCGCCTGCTGCTTTCCGCTCCGGCGAGCCGGGTGGGTCACACGGCGGTCCAACAAGACTTTCGAGTTTCGACACACGGAGGCGTTCCCTTTTTCGGTACGCTCTACTCCACCAGTCGAACGAACGATGTTAACAATTCCGGCGTGTGGGCTAGCTAGAAAATCTTGCCGTGCACATTGTTGTCTCTTCTGCCAGAAAACCACAATGAATAGTTTTACACGTGAATCATGCATGGTTTCCTTTTTCTAGGAGCGTGCATGGTTTCCTTGGCTACCCAACACACGTCGGGCTCGCGTGTACAAGACGGCCGTGCAACAATCTTTTAGTGCTGGCATGGATGGTCATTGTGTCCTGTGTTTATAGCGCACGGACGGCGTAACCGACGTGCAACAGGTCAACTCCGTGCGCCAGGTGTTATACTAATCCATGATTTCCGTCGAGAATTAAGCACGGCTTTGTTGACAACAGTTCTTTTTTTCCATTGACAAGACTTGTTAACGCTGTCATAGAGCGCGAATCAACTTGTGGTTGAGTTGGTTAGGTGGACAGTGGTATCCCAACCCACCAGAGTTCAAATCCTGGTGCTCGCATTATTCCTGGTTTTATTTCAGGATTTCTGGCTATACGCTTTCAGTGCCGGTTCAGTCTCTCGGAGGTGCCCCTAGGGGTATGGTGTACGTGTGTGCGTTCATAGGGATGAGTGAGTGTATGCGCGTGTATATGAGCGCTTGTGTCTGTACTGATGTTAAAAAAAACGCGGTCGTAGAGCGAGTAAGCTGCACCGACGACTCGATCTCATATGCATTTCCCTATGCATGCTACACGTTAGTGCTATATGTAATGCTCAGCATGTTAGAGCATTTACAACCGGACCCTAGCTACTCTTCGTCCTCGGAGATGTCCACGACGACGGTGCCAGGCACCGGTTGGACAGGCGGGTAGGAGGGCTCCGGCTCATCCTCCTCCTGCTCGACCTCATCCATGTAGGCGAGCATCTTTGCCTGCTGCGCCTTCATCTCCTGCCGGCGACGGCGTCTTGCCTCCGCAGCCGACTCCGACCGGAGGGAATCAAGGATGGCCTGCTGTTCCGCCTACAGATCCCTGTCGCCAGCGTCCCCCACATCCTCCTCCTCTGGCTCATCCCCCTCTTCCTCAAAGTCCTCGCCATCGTCCTCCTCCTCTGGCTCATCCCCCTCTTCCTCAAAGTCCTCGTCGTCCTCCTCTTCCTCTGGCTCATCCCCCTCTTCCTCAAGGTCCTCGTCGTCCTCCTCCTCCTCTGGCTCATCTCCCTCTTCCCCAAAGTCCTCCTCCTCCTTGTCGTCGTCGTCCTCCACCACCACCAACACCACCTCCTCCTCCTCCTCCAACTCCTTTTCCGTATCCATTGCATCCGGAGGTAGCCTCGCGGCGTTCTCGGCTTCGCGCCTAGCCCGGATTTGCTCAAGGACCTCGAGCCGGTGCTCCGACGTCAGAAATGGCTCGCTCCTCACCCGACGGCGTGGGGGGGGGGGCATGGCTACTAGGAGGACAGCTGAATTGGAAAGTGGTGGCGGCGGCAGACAGGAGGATGAAAATATGAATGGATGGTAGGGTTTCGGTGCCGCCGATCGACTTAAATAGTCGGGCAATGCACTACGCGGCCCACCGGAGCAGCGCCATGCAGCGCCATCGGTTCGACGGAGGAGATGAGATACGGACCGCCGGATTGGATGGCGTTTCCGGCTGGGACCCTTTCGTTAGTCTGACGTGGTGGGCGTGCCCGGGAATGGACATGCAAAACGAAGCCATGGACAGGCAAAACCCTACTACGAAACATTAGACTGCTGGATGCACACGGAATTATATCACCCGAGGAACTACTGATGTTTGGGTGCCCCGGGTCTTGTGTGGGAGCTGAATGTCATCGAGAAGGTGGCCAAGCGGGCCTCCACATGCAACCTCGATCCAGGTACTTCCTCGTCTCCAGCTATCCCTTGTTATTTGGGTTCTCGGTTTACGATTCTTGGTAGCTAGGGTTTCTCTTGAGCACCTAACTGTCGTCGCTTTGGAATTGCATTGTTGTGTTACGAGGTAAACATGCTCCTCGATTAGAGCAAATTGCGGCCATCCGGGTTAAAGAGAGTTTTGATGGGGCCCTGGCGACAACTCGAGCTTAGGAGGATCTCTAGCGTCAATGGGCTTCGGCTACAACTGGGTCAGGGTATAGAGATCCCAGATCTAACAGTGGCCCTAGCAATAATTCAGTAAGGGAGCCTTCTACTACGGTGCCTCCTAGGTGGGGGCACTGCGCAGAGGGCACCCTACACGTTGGAACCCTATCGTATCCCAACCTATGGTGCGTGGGGCTCCCTTAGGGGGTGGTCGGTACCGACATAGCCCCACAGTTGGTGAGAGGGAGTGGTTGGCCTCCCAAGCTGACGTCGTGGCCCTCGACCTCTAGTAGGGCTCGCTCAATCCCACGTAAAGGGGCCATCCTTGAATTGGTTGCCACATGAAGTTACTTTTCTCGAACATTGGAGAGTAAGGCCATTTGGGCGCGCGCGATGTCAATTTGTCGAATACATTCACGAGGAGGGCGTTGATTGTGTGCTTGTGCAGGAGACAATTAGACATGATTTCTCTTTTCATGTGATTCAGGGCCTGGCCCACCACTCATTTGTGTGGCGATGGCTCCACCACACTGCCAGAGCTTCGCCGCAGCCGACTCCGATATACTGAAGGCCGCCGTTCGTCGTTGCTTAGCACGCTTCAAGGATATAATTCAACAAACATTTTCTCTGTCGTAGTTGCTACGATGGTATTCGGTAATATGTTTCAATATGAAATATATTAGGTGTGCATCCGAGATATAAGCGGGAACACAGAAGCGGGAAACGTTGGGGGTGAGAAAATGGGCCTATCGGGTACATGGAAGTCAATTAGTACTAATCGACTTAGCGGAAGCCAATTAGTCCCAATCGACTTCCCTGTAGCCGACAGGAGCCAGTCGGCTACCACCTGGCCAACTATGTATTTTTTTAAAAATTAGTCGACGTATTATTTCTATAAATTAATAAAAAATGTATTATTTTTAAAAAATGGCCCATCGACAGGAGTTCTTTGATGGAGACACTCAATCTGTTAAACTGGACTGACAACTTGATTTGCGCTGAGGCAGCGACAGCGGGGCAGCCGACTACGGCCCAAGTTCGAAACAATGTGGTGTTCGGAATAAATTAGCACATGTCTATTGTTGATTAGAACATGCTAACTAATGAACCGTCATTAGCAAGGGGTGTGTCCAATCCTGAAGAGTCATGTCTCTTCTCTCTCTCTATTGTCAAAAGGCACATGTTCGAAAGGATGTCTCTGAACAGGCACATCTTCTTTCCATCTCCTATAGATAACTTAAAGGTTATAATAAGAAGAAATACCAACTTTAGATAAGTTTAGCCATATACACTTAAGAGAACACACAATTCAATACCCAAAGGTAAAAGCGGCTTGCACATGAACTCACTCAAAAGATTGGAGCCCTACTTGAGGGAGTCCTGGATTAGGGGGTCATCGGACAGCCGGACTATATACTTTGGCTGAACTGTTGGACTATGAAGATACAAGACTGAAGACTTCCTCCCGTGTCCGAATCTCTCCTTGGCGTGGAAGGCAAGCTTGGGAATCCAGATGTATAGATCTCCTTCTCTGTAACCGACTCTGTGTAACCCTAGCCCCCTCTGGTGTCTATATAAACCGGAGGGTTTAGTCTGTCGGACAAAACCAATCATAATCATAGGCTAGCTTCTAGGGTTTAGCCTCTATGATCTCGTGGTAGATCAACTCTTGTAATACTCATATCATCAAGATCAATCAAGCAGGAAATAGGGTATTACCTCCATCGAGAGGGCCCGAACCTGGGTAAACATTGTGTCCCCAGCCTCCTGTTACCATTAGCCTTAGACGCACAGTTCGGGACCCCCTACCCAAGATCCGCCGGTTTTGACACCGACATTGGTGCTTTCATTGAGAGTTCCACTGTGTCGTCATGATAAGGCTTGATGGCTCCTTCAATCACTTGCAATGATGCGGTCCAAGGTGAGGTTTTCCTCCCCGGACAGATCTTCGTATTCGGCGGCTCCGTACTGCGGGCTAACTCGCTCGACCATCTGGAGCAGATCAATAGCTACGCCCCTGGTCATCAGGACAGGTTTGGAAACTTGAACTACACTACCGACATCCACGGAGACTTGATCTTCGACGGATTCGAGCCCATGTCAGGAGCGCCGGACAGTCTCGACGAGCATGACTTAGATCTGCCATCGGACGGTGTTCAGGAGATCGCACCTGTGGCTGCTGTCGGTGTCAAAACCGGCGGATCTCGGGTAGGGGTCCCAAACTATGCGTCTAAGGCTAATGGTAACAGGAGGCTAGGGACACGATGTTTACCCAGGTTCGGGCCCTCTCGATGGAGGTAATACCCTACTTCCTGCTTGATTGATCTTGATGATATAAGTATTACAAGAGTTGATCTACCACGAGATCATAGAGGCTAAACCCTAGAAGCTAGCCTATGATTCTGATTGTTGTTGTCCTACGGACTAAACCCTCCGGTTTATATAGACACCGGAGGAGGCTAGGGTTACACAGAGTCAGTTACAGAGAAGGAGATCTAACATCCGAATCGCCAAGCTTGCCTTCCACGCAAAGGAGAGTCCCATCCGGACATGGGACAAAGTATTCAATCTTGTATCTTCATAGTCCAACAGTCCGGCGAAAGTATATAGTCAGGTTGTCCGGATACCCCCTAATCCAAGACTCCCTTAGTAGCCCCTGAACCAGGCTTCAATGATGATGAGTCCGGCGCGTAGATTGTCTTCGACATTGCAAGGCGGGTTCCATCTCCGAATACTCCGTAGAAGATTTTGAACACAAGGATCATGTACGGCTCTGCAAAAATAATTTCCACACACCACCGTAGAGAGCATAATACTTTATAAATCTAATCTGCTGACAATTTTTCACAGCGTGTCCTCACGCCGCGGCCCGGATTAATACGAACCATTTTTCTCAGCCTGGGACGGCACGTACTGCAAGGCGGTTTTATTGGCACGTCTTGTCGAAGCAGAGATCGTGTTCCCTTATCGCGGGATTCTCATCAATACGGGTGCGGGTAACCCAACTACGCATGTTGGCATGACTCCTTGTTTTTAGGCAAGTCCCAAACGGTTACGCTGAGGACACTCGATATTCACCCTCTTTATAGAGGGGTCGAGGCCTATCCCTTTCTTCCCACGCTTGCGCCTTTCCGCATCTCGAGTTCCAACACCCGAAGCTCAAGCTTAAGCACTCCGGATCTTCAATCATGTCCGGATCCAACCTTCAAGGCCGGTGGATGGCCTCCTCTGTCACAGAGGAGGACATTGCGAAGCTCAGGGAGGCGAGATATCTGACCGCCGACGTCAAGCATAGGCTTCCTGCTCTAGGGCAGGTCATCCCCACTCCCGAACCCAGTGAGAGTGTTGTATTTGTTTCCCACTTCCTCCGAGGCTTAGGCTTTAGTCTTGATCCCTTCGTGAGAGGGCTCATGTTCTATTACGGGCTAGATTTTCACGATCTAGCTCCGAATTCCATTCTTCACATCTCGTCGTTTATCGTCGTGTGCGAAGCCTTCCTCCACATCACCCCACACTTCGGCTTATGGCTCAAGACCTTCAACATAAAGCCTAAGGTGATCGAGGGGCGACACGAGGAGTGCGGAGGCGCTGCAATAAGCAGAAACGCCGATGCCCCATGGCCAGAGGGTTCCTTCCCGGTGAGGGAGTCCTGGATTAGGGGGTATCCGGAAAGCCGAACTATATACATCGTCCGGACTATTGAAGCGTGAAGATACAAGACTCAAGACTTCAGCCCGTGTCCGGATGGGACTCTCCTTTTCGTGGAAGACAAGCTTGGCGATCCGGATATTATATTTCCTTCCTTGTAACCGACTCCATGTAAACCCTAGCTCTCTCCGGTGTCTATATAAACCGGAGAGGATGGTCCTTAGAGGGCCGATCACAATTACAATCATACCATCATAGGCTAGCTCTTAGGGTTTAGCCTCTACGATCTCGTGGTAGATCTACTCTTGTACTACTCATATATTCAATATTAATCAAGCAGGCAGTAGGGTTTTACCTCCATCGAGAGGGCCCGAACCTGGGTAAACATTGTGTCCCTTGCTTCCTGTTACCATCAGCCTAAGACACACAGATCGGGACCCCCTACCCGAGATCCGCCGATTTTGACACAATCATGCATTCTGATAGGAGAGGCCGCTTAGTGCGGTACTACGTTGAAGCGAGGGCTGTTCTTCTGAGTAATGCATGATAACCGCTTCGGAAGGGAGTGATGTCGAAGAGTAATTCTTCGCTTCTGAAGTTGTCGGGAGAACCGAATGTCACCTCTAATACGAGGGAGCCCCTGCAGCGGGCCTCAACTCCTTTAAAGGTGGTGTTACTTTGGCTGATTCTTGATGGATCTATCCCCATCTTGCGGACGGTGTCCTGATATATCATATTAAGACTACTGCCGCGGTCCATGAGGACTCGAGTGAGATGGTATCCATTGATTATTGGGTCAAGCACCAAGGCAGCCGATCCTCCATGCCGGATACTAGTAGGGTGGTCCCTGTGATCGAAAGTGATCGGACAGGCCGACCAGGGGTTGAATTTGTGGGTGACGGGCTCTATAGCGTATACGTCTCTGAGCACGCGTTTGCGCCTTCTCTTTGGTATGTGAGTCGCATAGATCATGTTTACTATTTTGACTTCTGGTGGGAATTTTTTCTGTCCCCCAGTGTTCGGCTGGCGAGGCTCATCCTCGTCTTCACTTGGTGTTTCCCTTCTGTTGTGTTCGGCATTTAACTTGCCGGCCTGCTTGAAGACCCAGCATTTTCTGGGGTGCCATGAATTTGGCACAATCTGTCCAGGACTTTGTTCAGGTCGTACGGTCCCTCTTTGCTGCCTTTCAATGGCTTCTTTCGTTGACCGGGTCGAGAGCCCCTGAATCCGGTGTTGACCGTCGTGTTGTCCGGACTTTCTTCCTTGTTTCGACGCTTGTTTTTTTGCGCCGTGGCTTCCCGTTGCCATCCTAATTTCGGATGTGCCTGGGTCACTGGTGCCTCTACGGGCCAACCAGCTATCCTCACCCGCGCAAAAGCGGGTCATAAAGCTTGTTAAGGACGCCATTGTTCTCGGCTTTTCTTGGCCGAGGTGTCTGGCAAGCCATTCGTCATGGATACTATGCTTTAAGGCCGCTAGGGCTTCGGCATCCGGACAATCAACAATTCGATTCTTCTTAGTGATAAATCTGTTCCAAAGCTTACGGGCTGACTCTCCGGGCTGTTGTATTATGTGACTTAAATCGTCTGCATACGAAGGTCGGAAATAGGTCCCTTGAAAATTGGCCCTGAAAGCGTCCTCAAGTTCCTCCCAACTTCCGATTGAATTTTCGGGGAGGCTTTTCAACCAATGCCGAGCTAGTCCTTTCAACTTGAGGGGAAGGTATTTGATGGCGTGGAGGTTATCCCCACGAGCCATGTGGATGTGAAGGATAAAATCCTCAATCCAGACCCCAGGGTCTGTCGTTCCGTCGTATGCCTCTATGTTCACGGGTTTGAATCCCTGTGGAAATTCGTGATCCAGCACCTCATCGGTGAAGCACAGAGGGTGCGCAACCCCTCTGTATCTGGACATGTCATGGCATCCTGTTGACTGTTGTTGTGTTCGGTGTTGAGTCTGAACTGGTATTCGATCAGTGTGATCGTTTTGGTGACCATAATCCCACGCCGGAGCATGTCCTCTAGATCCATAGATGGACCTGGTCGCACCGGCCTTTTTGTCCAGGAGCTCATGTAAATCATGTGCTGGCTTGTGTGCGGCGTCAGTAGCTGCTCCATCGCGGCCATGAGGTGGTCGGTCCGGCCGATTGGCCGTATTGTTCTTCGGCGGAATGGGCTCTATGGCCTCATCGTCGAATTCGGGCAGCAGCTTGCGCTTTGGGTAGCTCTTTGTGTGACGATCGTCGCCATATTTTTCTTCAGTGTCTAGCACTTTATTCCATCTGCGGTTGAGCGTATCCTGCGCGGCCTTAAGCCTTTGCTTCTGCTTCTTTAGGCTCCTCGCAGTGGCCATAAGCCTTCTATGGAGGTTATCTTGTTCCAAATGTTTTTCCAAGATGATGAATGCATCGTCATCTGGACTATCCTCCTCTCCGGAGGCAGGTTGATGAGTTTGACCCTCGGGATCGCTATGATCGGGCGTCTGCTCTGGGCTGTGTTCGGCGTGACCTGGCTCCTGCTCCATCACTGGGTCCATATGGTCGTTGTTGCCTTTGGAGTCGACTGGGATGTCAATTTTTCTTGTGCTGCTATCGCTATTTTTACTGTGACTGCACTTAGAGCGGCGCCTGCGCCATCATTTTGGCTTTTGTCCCGGGAGTGGGGGGGGGGTTATCCTGCGTTGTGTCCTATTTGTCGCCGCTGTCCTTCTTAGGCGTGTCCACCATGTATATATCATATGATGAGGTGGCAGTCCAACGCCCTATGGGCGGTGGTTCCAGATCGTCCCCTGCATTGACGTCCATACGTTGATGTCGTCGGAGTCAAAGTCAAGCATGTCTGTTAGGTCATCGACAGTGGCTATTAAGTTGGTGGTGGGTGGGCAGCGATTTTCTTCGTCGTCCGTATCCCACTCGAGCCGGACATAGTGCGGCCAGGAGTCTTCTGACAAAGAGAGAGACCTTAAAAAGTTTAGCATGTCACCAAAGGGCGAGCGCCGAAAGATATCCGCGGCGGTGAACTCCATGATTGGTGCCCAATCAGCTTCGATGTGCACGGATGTGCACAGTCTGGGACCCACGGCCAGAAACAAGTCCGGGGGTCCGGCGACACAGATTTCCTTAGAGGAGGAATCTGTGTTCGGCTCCGACGCCGATGAGTATGCGGCCTCCATGGCGGGGTCCATCCACCCGTCCTCGGACGACGCGGTCTGCCTCGGATTTAGGTCCGGAGCTGCTGCAGGTGCGATATCCCAAATACTGTCCGACAACAGATCTAAGTCGTGCTCGTCGTGACCGTTCGGCGCTCCCGGCGTAGGCCTGAATCCATCGAAGATCAAGTCTCCGCGGATGTCGGCCATGTAATTCAAGTTTCCAAACCTGACCTGATGGCCAGAGGCGTAGCTGTCGATCGGCTCCAGATGGCCAAGCGAATTGGCCCGCAGTGCGAAGCCTCCGAACACGAAGATCTGTCCGGGGAGAAAAGTCTCACCCTGGACCGCATCGTTGTTGATGATTGAAGGAGCCATCGAACCTTACAGCGACGACACAGAGGAACTCTCAATGAAAGCACCAATGTCAGTGTCAAAACCGGCGGATCTCGGGTAGGGGGTCCCGAACTGTGCGTCTAAGGCTAATTGTAACAGGAGGCTGGGGACACGATGTTTACCCAGGTTCGGGCCCTCTCGATGGAGGTAATACCCTACTTACTGCTTGGTTGATCTTGATGATATGAGTACTACAAGAGTTGATCTACCACGAGATCGTAGAGGCTAAACCCTAGAAGCTAGCCTATGATTCTGATTGTTCTTGTCCTACGGACTAAACCCTCCGGTTTATATAAACACCGGAGGAGGCTAGGGTTACACAGAGTCGATTACAGAGAAGGCAATCTAACATCCGAATCGCCAAGCTTTCCTTCCACGCAAAGGAGAGTCCCATCCGGACATGGGATGAAGTCTTCAATCTTGTATCTTCATAGTCCAACAGTCCAGCCAAAGTTTATAGTCCGGCTGTCCGGATACCCCCTAATCTAGGACTCCCTCAGCTGCCCCGGCCATTAATCCGGAGCAGATTGTGCCATCCGAGGACGGGTGGATAGAACCCGCCACGGAGGCCGCATATTCATCAGCGATTGAGCCGAACACAGACCTCACCTCCAAAGAGATTTGTGTCATCAGACCCTCGGACTCATTTCCGGCCATAGGTTCCGAACCGCGTGTGTCCGCGCCTATCGAATCTGATTGGGCACCGATCATGGAGTTTACCTCCGCGGATATCTTTCAGCACTCACCCCTGGGTGACGTGCTAAATTCATTAAGGTCTCTCTCTCTATCAAGAGACTCTTGGCCGAACTATGGCCGGCTTGAGTGGGAAGTGGACGACGAAGAAATTCGTTCCCCACCCACCACCCACTTAATAGCCACTATTGACGACTTAACTGACACGCTTGACTTCGACTCCAAAGACATCGACGGTGTGGACGACGATGCTGGAGATGAACGGGAGGCACCGCCCACAGGGCACTGGACAACCACCTCATCATACGACATATACATGGTGGATACACCCAAGGAAAACAACGACAAGGAAAGGGATGCAACGGAGGATAATCCCCTCATGCAGAAACCAAAGGGACGGCGTAGGCGCCGCTCTAAATCCCGCCACAGCAAAAACAGCGACAACAACGCAAGAAAGAATAACACCCCGGTCGACTCCAAAGGAAACGACGACCCATGGACCACGCGATGGAGCAGGATGAGCCAGGGGACGCGGAAAATAGTCCGGAGCCGATGTTCGATGACGGCGATCCCAAGGGTAAAACTCATCAACCTGTCTACGGAGAGGAGAATAGTCCGGACGATGATGCATTCATCATCCCGGAGAAACACCTGGAACAAGAGAACCTCCATAGAAGGCTTATTGCCACCGCAAGGAGCTTGAAGAAGCAGAAGCAAAGGCTAAAGGCCGCGCAGGATACGCTCAACCGCAGATGGAACAAAGTACTCGACACTGAAGAGAAATATGGCGACGATCACCATACAAAGAGCTACCCAAAGCGCAAGCTAATGCCCGAATTCGATGATGAGGCCATAGAGCCTATTTCGCCAAAAAATAATACAGCCGATCAACCGGACCGACCACCCCGTGGCCGCGACAGGGCGGCTAATGGTGCCGCACACAAGTCAGCACATGCTTTACGTGAGCTTTTGGACAAAAAAGCCGGTGTGGCCAGGTCCATTTATGGATCTAGAAAACGTGCTCCGGTGCAGGATCACAGCTGCCAAAACGATCATACCGATCGAATACCAGCTCGGAATCAACACCAAACACAACAGCCGTCGACAGCATGCCAGGACACATCCAAATACAGGGGTGCCGCGCACCCCCTGTGCTTCACCGATGAGGTGCTGGATCATGAATTTCTAGAGGGATTTAAACCCGTGAATATAGAGGCATACGACGGAACAACATACCCTGGGGTCTGGATTGAGGACTTTATCCTTCATATCCACATGGCTCGCGGAGATGATCTCCACGCCATTAAATACCTACCCTTCAAGTTGAAAGGACCAGCTCGTCACTGGTTGAAAAGCCTCCCCGAAAACTCAATTGGAAGTTGGGAGGAACTTGAGGATGCTTTCAGGGCCAATTTTCAAGGGACCTATGTCTGACCTCCGGATGCAGATGATTTAAGTTACATAATCCAACAACCCGGAGAGTCAACCCGTAAGCTCTGGAACAGATTTCTCACTAAGAAGAATCAAATCATCGATTGCCCGGATGCCGAAGCCTTAGCGGCCTTCAAGCACAGTATCCAGGATGAATGGTTAGCCAGACACGTCAGCCAAGAAAAGCCAAGGACAATGGCAGCCTTAACAAGCCTTTTGACCCGCTTTTGCGCGGGCAAGGACAGCTGGTTGGCCCGCAGCGGCACCAGTGACCCAAGCACATCTGAAGTCAGGGATGGCAATGGGAAGCCGCGACGCAATAAAAGAAAGCGCCGTAACAATGAAGACAGCCTAGACAATACGACGGTCAATGCCGGATTCAGGGGCTCTAGACCCAGTCAACGGAAAAAGCCATCTAAAGGCAGCAGAGAGGGACCGTCCATCCTAAATAAGATTCTAGATAGACTATGTCGGATTCATGGCACCCCCGGAAAACCTGCAAATCACTCCCACAGAGAATGCTGGGTTTTCAAGCAGGCCGGCAAGCTAAACGCCGAACACAAAGGGAGGGAGACGCCAAGTGAAGACGAGGATGATCCTCGCCAGCCAAACACTGGGGGGGCAGAAAAATCCCCACCAGAAGTCAAAACAGTGAATATGATCTACGCAACTCACATACCAAAGAGAAGGCGCAAACGCGCACTGTGAGACGTATACGCCCGTCGCCCCCAAATTGAATCCTTGGTCGGCCTGCCCGATCACTTTTGATCGCAGGGATCATCCGACTAGTATCCGGCACGGAGGATCGGCTGCCTTGGTGCTCGACCCAATAATTGACGGATACCATCTCACGTGAGTCCTTATGGACGGCGGCAGTAGTCTTAATCTAACATATCAGGACACTATCCGCAAATTGGGGATAGACCAGTAAAGAATCAGCCAAAGCAATACTACCTTTAAAGGTGTAATACTAGGCGTCGTGGCCCGCTGCACGGGCTCTCTAGTACTAGAGATTGTATTCGGTTCTCCCGACAACTTCAGAAGCGAAGAATTAATCTTCGACATCGCTCCATTCCGAAGCGGCTATCACGCACTACTCGGAAGAACGGCCTTCGCTCGTTTCAATGTAGTACCGCACTACGCCTATCTTAAACTTAAGATGCCTGGTCCACGTGGCATCATCACAGTTAGCGGAAACACAGACCGTTCCTTACGTGCGGAAGAATATGTGGCAGCTCTAGCAGCCGAGCATGGAACGGCCTCTCCAACCAAAATAATTGTTCGTCAAGGCCACATACACGGTTAGACGAGTCCGGCGCACCACCAGCTGTAACAACCCAGACACACCTGAGCTTGTGTCGACGGGTATACCCCCATAGGTGGTGCTAGGGGCTGCCCGGATGTAAAAAAGCCCATAGTTGGGCTTGACCCTATTTATAATAGACTGCATTTTCATGGTTCCTCATATTAACCAACGCTTCGCACGAAGTCTTTCACCTGGATTTTTCCTTTTTTACAGATGACCATCATACTACACCCTTCCAGGATACGACACAACGGAGACAAAGGCGCACACGTGCAGAAGGGCCCCGCTCAGAGGTTTCTTTTTAGATTAATACCCTGCATAAACCTTTTTTAATGTCTCTTGTTGCTTCATACCCTCCGGACACTTAACACAACCGGGAGGTATGCTGGCGTTATTGGCATTTCGTCACGCCAGACCTATGCATGTATCTGGAAATTCAGGGCTCATAATCGAGGGCGTTACTCAGCCCAATACATGTTGTAAAGTCCGAAGACCTTAGGGAGTGTTCGGTGTCACGAGTTTGGCCTTATATGCATCAGCTCCGAATCATATCTTGGGTCAATAGTTGGGTTTGCCCCGCTCCCGTGTTTTGCTACCTTACATTTCGCTCTATCGGCTAAGGAGGCATCGGGAGAACTACTGCGATTGTGCCCTGGTTCATCCGGATGAGCACCTCAGTAGAGAAAGCCGAAAATTGAATGTCATGATATAGCAAGAGACTGGTCAACCACTCGATGACTCAGCAGAATCTTCGCGATTCCTCCGCATTAAAGAAGGACCGGTTTCCCGGTCACATACGTACGTGCACTGTATTTGGATGAACGCGGAAGTACCAGGGGCTATATAGTAGCCCCACCCTCAAACTCCTATGGCTAAGTGAAAGTGTTAAAGCTATATAGTCCGATTGCCTAGTTCGCCGTGCTATCACCTCCTTAATGGACCAAGACTTTGGATCAAGTGTGATTACGTGCTTTTTCGAACACCCCCGCATTATATGCGTGGGGGCTGAAGCCGACGACTGCAAACTTTCAGGATATATACATACATAAACGGCCACACAGGAGGCATTATAATACTTTTGGGTAAAAGTATAAACACAACCTCTATAATCAAAATAGCATTGTTTTACAATTGAGATAAATGTCACTCGAACATGGTACTCTTCGAGCACTGAGCCTCTATCAAACGGGCGCCTTCTAGGACTTCTTAAAAATAGTGCTCGGCTGGGTCCTGGCCTCCCGCCGGACCCCGGGTTGCAATACCGGTGGCCTCCATCCCTGCCCAATATGTTTTAACACGGGCAAGAGCCATCCGCACACCCTCTATGCACGCCGACCTCTTCACAGCATCGATATGCGACACAGCACCAAGGAATTGTTGCACTAAACCAAAATAACTGTCTGGCCTTGGTCCCTTCGGCCAAAGATGATCCACGACAGACCTCATGGCAAGCCCGGATAACCTATGGAGCTCGTCCCACACGGCCATTTGTTCGTTTAATAGCAGCGGACACTTTGGAGCACTGAACTGCGACCAGAACAACCGTTCCACCTCATGATCTTTCTGATCTTTGAAATATTCAGTCGCATCAGCAACACTCTTGGCCAAGTCCAAGTATGCGTCCTCAGCACTCCATAATTGATCCAGAGGGGCATACTTCGGATCTCCGAACTTCATCCGCAACAGAAAGGGCTTCCCAACCGTGATATCTCCGGCTTGATGAAGCTCCTCCCTTGCCACTCTGATCTCAGAGCGAGTTTCCTTGGCTGCTTCCAAGGCCTTCTTCAGGTCAGCCGCTTTCGCTTGGTTTTCTTTTTCAAGGAGCTCATATCGGTCGGCAGCATCCTTCAGCTTAATAGCCATCTTGGCTATTTTATCTTTGCTCTGGCGATGAGCAGCCTGTTCGTCTCTCAACTCCTCGGCCGCCTTTATGGCGGCCGCATAACTTATCCTAGCTTGTTTCTTGGCCCGGGCAAGTTCCGCCCGAAGGGTCTCCATGGCAGCAGCTCCATCTGCAGTCACAGCATATTATAGATACTAGCATCATGATCCTCTTAATATTCACTGACAATCCGAAAATACATACCCTGTGCCTCGTCAAGCCACTTGTTCACAAGCGCGATGTCGCCATCCGCCATGTCAAGCTACCGCTTCAGTTCGGCAAAATCAGCAGTCCAGTCAGCCGCCGAACCCTCATCCGCCTGCACATAACACAGTGCGATCATTACCTGGGACTATGATCCTCTATTTGCTGCCTCGGGATTGCAACCAGAGTCTCAGGGGCTACTATCTATATGGAGCACATGGAGCACACCTAGCGTGTGCGGTACAACCAAAAATATACACATTATCCTGCATACCTCAAAGCCTTTGAGCAGGCTCGTAAAAGCATCATTCAACCCGCTTTTGGCAGATGAAATCCTCTCAAACACCATACTCATTAAGGTACGATGCGCCTCTGAGATAGCCTCTTGCTCTAGAAGACCCGTCAGTGTGTCCGGCTGTGTGCCGGACAACCCCGGACTCTTCGGCTCTTCTTGGGAGCCGAATACTCCAGGCTTCGGGCGATCGAAGTGTTAACTTCTGGCCTTCGCGGATTAGGAGAAATCCTCCGTGATGACACCTCAGGGTCGTCTGCCCCATGGGGCGGGGAGGCAGGAGGAGGCGTTTCGCTCTCCATCATCTTCGGAAGAAGATCCCCCGAAGACGAGCTCTGTTGAGAAGGGCTACGAGCCGGACTGCAAGAGATAGGTCTCGGTTATTATTCTCAGAGATAAAGCAGGATAAATTTACCAAAGTACTTTTGATTCATTTACAACTCGGCGGAGGGCTAGCCCTCTTGCGGGTGCTGTGCGATGAGGACGCCCTTTGGGGCAGGGCCCCCTGGTGAAGGTTTTTTCCCTCATCTAGAAACCTTTGCTTCCAAGTCTTCGGAGGCGACCCTTTTCTTCCCGTGGGGGGAGGGGATTTTCGATTCACCTCCCCGATTATCCTCCTTCTTGGAGACATCAATTCCCTCGGTCTGGATGTATAATGTATGAAGCCCGCTCTTGGCTTCTCTATGCCTCCCTTCATCTTCTCCTGATGGCACTTGATAAGGTGTGGGCTCAAGCATCCTGGTTAGCACGGGGTCAGGCGAGCCTTCGGGAAGAGGAGCCGAACACCTGATCCTTTCCGCCTTTCTTAGTCGATCCTGGCCGAGGGTAGTTTTCAGAATAATGTTATGACAAACATAAACAGCGTGTTCGGTTGCGGAGTTACTTACTTGGGTATCCGGACGATTGCAGTTCAGACCCACATCCTCGGTGGTGTCCGGACACTTTATTTGTGATCCAAAGAATAACTGATACATCCCATCGAGCGTCATGCCGAATAAGTGCTGAATAGTTTGCGGTCCTTCTGGATTGAACTCCCACATCCGGAGAGGTCGACGTTTGCATGGCAGGACCCGACGGACTAGAATTACTTGAATTATTTTGACGAGGCTGACATCCCTCTTAAGAAGACCCCGAATGCGGCTTTGCAATGTCGGTACGTCATTAGCAGGCCCCCATTCCAGTCCCTTGTTGACCCATGACGCCAGTTGGGGTGGAGGGCCTGAGCGGAAGGCAGGGGCGGCCGCCGCTTTGTGCCTCGAGGAGTGGTGATGTAGAACCACTCCCATTGCCATATGTCGGACACCTCCGAGAAGGAACCCTTTGGACATAGGGCATTGGTGCCTTTGCTTATTATAGCACCTCCGCACTCCAAGTGACGCCCATCAATCATCTTTGGCTTCACATTGAAGGTCTTGAGCCATAAACCAAAGTGTGGGGTAATGCGGAGGAAGGCTTCACACACGACGATAAACAACGAGATGTGAAGGATGGAATCCGGAGCTAGATCATGAAAATCTAGCCCGTAATAGAACATCATCCCTCTAACAAAGGGGTCAATACTAAAGCCTAGACCTCGGAGGAAGTGGGAAACAAATACGACACTCTCGTTGGGGTCGGGAGTGGGGATGACCTGCCCTTGAGCAGGTAGCCTATGCGGGATTTTGGCAGTCAGATACCTGGCCTCCCTAAGCTTCTTGATGTCCTCCTCTGTCACAGAGGAGGCCATCCACCAGCCTTGAAGGTGGGATCCCCACATGATTGAAGGTCCAAAGTGCTTAAACTTGAGCCTCAGGTGTTGGAACTCGAGGTGGGGGAAGGGGAAGGATCGAGCGTGGGAAGAAAAGGACAGACCTTGGTCCCTTTATAAAGGTGGTGAATATCAAGCGTCCTCCACGTGACCGTTTGGAACTTGCCTAAAATCGAGGAGTAGTACTAATAAGCACGGTTGGGTTGCCCACACCCGTATTGAAGAGAATCCCATGATCAGGGGAACACGATCTGTGCTTCGACAAGATGTGCCAATAAAACTGCCTCGTAACCGGTGTAGTGGCAGGCTGGTTGGAAAAACGGTTCATAATGGCCGGGCCGCGGTGTGATGTCACGCTATGAAAAGTTGTCATCAGATTAGATTTGTGGAATATTATACTCTCTACGGTGGTATGTGGAATTTGTTTTGCAGAGCCGGACACGATCCTTGTGTTCAAGATCTTCTATGGGGTATTCGGAGAGGAACCCGCCTTGCAATGCCGAAGACAATCTGCGCACCGGACTCGTCGTCATTGAAGCCTGGTACAGGGGCTACCGAGGGAGTCCTGGATTAGGGGGTCCTCGGACAGCCGGACTATATACTTTGGTCGGACTGTTGGAGTATGAAGATATAAGACTGAAGACTTCGTCCCGTGTCTGGATGGGACTCTCCTTGGCATGGAAGGCAAGCTTGGGAATCTGGATGTATAGATCTCCTTCTCTGTAATCGACTCTGTGTAACCCTAGCCCCCTCCGGTGTCTATATAAATTGGAGGGTTTAGTCCGTATGACAAAAACAATCATAATCATAGGCTAGCTTCTAGGGTTTAGCCTCTACAATCTCGTGGTAGATCAACTCTTGTAATACTCATATCATCAAGATCAATCAAGCAGGAAGTAAGGTATTACCTCCATCAAGAAGGCCCGAACCTGGGTAAAAATCGTGTCCCCAGCCTCCTGTTACCATTAGCCTTAGACGCATAGTCCGGGACCCCCTACTCGAGATCCACCAGTTTTGACACCGACACTACTATTTAGGTCATACAAAAGGGAGGGCAAATCTAGTGCACTATGCTTTGTGGTGCACCTGGTGCTCCCGACGTTGGTCAAACACTGTAGAGATTCCTCGAAATTCTTAGTTTGACGGGAAGATAGATGGAAACATGAGTTGGTTAGTGTCGGTGTCAAAACCGGCGGACTCAGGTAGGGGGTCCCGATCTATGCGTCTAGGCGGATGGTAATAGGAGACTAGGGACACGATGTTTTTACCCAGGTTCGGGCCCTCTTGATGGAGGTAAAACCCTACGTCCTGCTTGATTAATATTGATGATGTGGGTTACAAGACTAGATCTACCACGAGATCAAGGAGGCTAAACCCTAGAAACTAGCCTATGGTATGATTGTTGTTCGTCCTATGGACTACAGCCATCCGGTTTATATAGACACCGGAGAGGGCTAGGGTTACAGAGTCGGTTACAAAGGTAGGATATCTACATATCCGTATCGCCAAGCTTGCCTTCCACGCCAAGGAAAGTCCCATCCGGACACGGGACGAAGTCTTCAATCTTGTATCTTCATAATCTTGGAGTCCGGCCGATGATGATAGTTCGGCTATCCGGACACCCCCTAGTCCGGAACTCCCTCAGTAGCTCCTGAACCAGGCTTCAATGACGATGAGTCCGGCGCGCATATTGTCTTCGGCATTGCAAGGTGGGTTCCTCCTCCGAATAATTTATAGAAGATTGTGAACACCAGGATAGTGTCCGGCTCTGCAAAAATAATTTCCACATACCACCATAGAGAGAATAATATTACACAAGATCAATCTGCTGACGTATTCTGTGGCGTGACGTCACACCACTTCCAAGCCTTTACTCGAATTGTTTTTATTGTTCCACCTCAGCGCGTTTAGCGAGGCGGTTTCCTTGGCACGTCTTGTCGAAGCAGAGATCGTGTTCCCCTTATTCCGGGATTCCCATTAATACGGACGTGGGTAACCCAACTGCGCCCATTGCCACGCCCCCTCCATCGAAGGTGGGTTCCAAACGGTCACGGGGATGGCTCTTGGTATTCTTCCTCTTTATAATGAGACCAAGGCCCGTTTTTTATTCAATCCTCTATCGAATCCGCCCCTCTCCCTCAGTTCCAACACCCAGGGCTCCGAATTCAGGTACCTTCGATCTTCGACAATGTCCGGTCCTGATCTACGAGACTGGTGGATGCCCTCCTCCGTCACGGAGGAGGACGTGCTAAAGCTGAGAGATGCCAGGTATTTAACCTACGAGATTTCGCATAGGCTGCCTGCCCGAGGGCAAGTTATCCCAACTCCCGAGCCTGGCGAGATCGTCGTGTTCGTGTCTCACTTCCGTCGGGGTTTAGGCTTCCCGACGGATCCCTTCATGAGGGGGCTCATCTTTTACTATGGGCTGGAATTCCATGACCTGGCTCCGGAGTCCATCCTCCATATCTCATCATTCATTGTTGTCTGTGAAGCCTTCCTCCGCACTACCCCTCACTTCGGCTTATGGCTCAAAACCTTCAACGTGGAGCCGAAGATAATTGAGGGGCGTCAGGCAGAGTGCGGCGGGGCGGTTATAAGCAAGAGGGCCGAAGCTCCATGGCCCAAGGGCTCTTTCTAAGAGGAGCTCGGCTTGTGGCAACATGAGTGGTTTTATATCACCGCTCCCCGGGGCAACAGGCAGAAGCCGCCGCCCGTCTTTCGCTCGGGCCCTCCACAGCAGCTGACGTCATGGGTCAACAAGGGGCGTGACTGGGGGCCGCCCAAAGACGTCCCCCTGTTGCAGGACCGGATTCGAGGCCTCCAAGAAAGGGAGATCAATCTGGTCGCAGTGGTGCAGGTCATGTTGATCCGGCGCCTACTGCCCTGCAAACGTCGCCCCCTCTGCCTGTGGGAATTTAATCCGGAGGGGCCACGAGCTCTTCAACACTTCATGGGTTTGACTCCCATGGAGATGTATAAACTGTTTTTCGGATCGCAAGAGACGCATCCGGAATTGACCGAGGACGCTGGCCTAAGCTGCAATCGCCCGGATACTCAAGTAAGTAGCCCTGTGTCCGGACACACCGTCCATTTATTTATCGTGAGCTTGCCTTTTAACCAGCTATCCCTGGACATGAGTGGATAGCGCAAGCAAAACTGATACGGTGTCCGGCCCCCCTCCCTGAGACCACGCAGGATCCCGTGTTAATCAAAATGTTGGAGGTTGCACCTTCGAATGAGGGCGAAGGGAGGCATGGGGAAACTGTCACCTCTACCAAGGAGGCGTTTAGTAAGGGAGGAATCGAGAGTCCCTCCTTCCAGGGGAGAAGAGGAACGCTTCCGAAGACCCGGAGGCCAAGGCCTCAAAACGGGGAAAGAAATCTGTACCGAAAGGTCCTGCACCAGAAAGCGCCCCGGCCGTACTGTCTCCTCGGAGGAATCAGCCCTCTAACGAGCCGTAAGTGAAAAGGGGGATTTTATAATTATCAGACACCCCTGCTTAATGTCTAAAGGTAATGAAGTTTTTACCTTGCAGTTCGGATCTCAGCCCATCTCAGCATAGCTCATCTTCGGGAGGCCTTCGTCTGGAGATGATGGAAAGCGAAACGCCTTCATCTACCGCCCCATCGTGTGGGGCGGACGACCATGAGGTGTTGTCGCGGAGGGTCTCCCCGAGTCCGGCGGGACCGGAGAGTTCGGCGCCCATTGGAGTACGGCCGGTGGAGCTGCAGGATTTGCTTAAGAGGGCGTCCATCTCAGAAGATCACCGCACATTAATGGGTGATGTGATTGAGAGGATTTCGTCCGCCGAAACCGGGTTGTATGAGGCCGTCGGAAGTTTACTGACGGGATTTAAGGTACGCAAAAAATGACATACCTGTCGAAAGTTTTGCACATGAAGTGCGCCCTGTATAGATAGTAGCCCCTAAGACTTGGTATGCTGTCGAAAGCGATAGCGTGCCAAGGATAGTAATCTCAGTTATAGAATGCCTCCTTTCCTATGGAGGTGGCGGATCATTCGGTGGCCAGCCGGACTGATGAATTTGCCGAGATGAAGAAGCAACTCGACGCTGCAGATGCCGACATCTCGCTGGTCAATAGATGACTTGATGAGTCACAAGGTATGTGGTTGCCCCGCGGTTGGTTAGTAAGGGAGCTGACGCTCATTCCTTACAAATTGTATGCTTAGATGCAGATGGTGCTGCTGCTGTGGAAGACCTTCGAGCAGAACTTGCTCGGGCCAAGGAGCAAGCCAGAAAAAGCGAGGCGGCAGCCTTAAAGGCAGCGGAAGGGCTAGAAGGCGAGAAGGCTGCTCACTGCCGAAGCAGGGAGGAGATGGCCGGAATGGCCATGAAATTAAGAGTTGCTACCGATCGCCTGGAGGTTCTTGAAGGAGAACGCCGAGCGGAGCAAGAGGACCTGAAGAAGGCCGATGCCGAGGCCAAGGATGCACGTAGTGCGATGCGGGCTATGAAGGAGGAACTGCGTCATGTCGGAGACATTGTGGCCGGAAAGCCCTTTATGCTGCGTAGGAAGTTCACGGATCCGAAGTATGCTCAGATGGGCTGATTGTACGGTGCGAAGGATCCTTATCTGGACTTGGCGGCGAGTGCGGCTGACGCAGTCGTGCACTTTCGAAGCCAGGAGGATCATGAGATGGAAGAGCTGTTCTGGTCTCAATTCCATAGTCCAGAGCGTCCACTTCCGTTGAGTGATCGGCTGGTTGAGTGGGCTGGCCATGACGGATGTGGTCACTCATCTGTGGCAGAAAAGGCCCAAGCCGAAGAGTTAATTTGGCTTGTTGCAGCAATTCCTTGGGGCAGTGCCGCATATTAAGGCGATGAAGCGGTCGGCATGCATAGAAGGTGCGTGGATGGCTCTCGCCCGTGTTAAAACATACTGGGAGGAGATGGATGCCACCGCTGTTGCATCCCGGGGTTCGGACAAAAGCCGATTCCCCACCGAGCATTACTTTGAGGAAGTCCTGCAGGGCGCTCGTATAATAGAGTCGCAGTGCTCGAAAGATGTTATGTTTGAATGACATGTATGATTTCTAAGATCATGTTTATAATGCAATGACTTTTTATACTTGTGTGTTCAAGTATTGAACTATCTCCTGTGCGGCCGTATATGTATCTATAATCTGAAAGATGGCAGTCTTTGGCTTCAGCCCCCACGCACATGGTGCGGGGGTGTTTGCAAAAAGAAAAACGCTTTTTCACACTTAATCCAACGTCTTGGTCCTTTTAAGGAGGTGATAGCATAGCAAACTAGGCAACCGGACTATAATGCTTTATCACTTTCACTTAGCCATAGGAGCTCGAATGTGGGGCTACTATATAGCCCCTGATGGCACCGCGCTTCTCCGAACTCGGGGCGCATTTGTGCCTGACCGGGAAGCGGCCCTTCGTCAAAGCGGAGGAATTCTAAACATTCCAATGGTCGATCGAGTGGTTGACCAGTCTCTCGCTATATCATGACAGTCAGTTTTTGGCTTTCTCTACTGAGGTGCTCTCCCGGCCGAACCGGGGCACAATCGCAGTAATTCTCCTGGTGCCGCATTAGCCGATGATACGGAACGTAAGGCAGCAAAATACAGGAGCCGGGCAAACCCAACATTTGACCAAAGACATGATTCGGAGCTGATGCATATAAGGCCTAACTCGAGACGCCGAACACTCCCTGAGGTGTTCGGTCTTTATAATATCGGGCAGAAGAAAGCCCTAAGCCCCTAGTGTCCAGGTACAAGCGGGAACTTCTGACGCGGCCGATGCCAAAACGCCAGCCTCCTCCTCGGCTCTGGTAGGAAACCGGGGGATGTGTATCAACAAGAGACAGTGAGAAAGGTTTACGCAGGGTCTTAATCTGAAAAGAATCCTTGCAACGGGTCCCTACTGCACGTCTGCGCCTGTGTCTCCATTGTGCCGTATCCTAGACGGGTGTAGCACGTGCTTCATCTGTAAAAGAGAAGGACTTAGTTTCTAAGAAATATCGTGCAAAAAGTGTATCAAAATAAAGTATAATTTGGAAGATGAAGAAAGTTGAGCTTTATTGGCTTTCATCATTTATGCGCGCGGCCCCCTAAAAAAAGGGGTATGCGGCTGGGAAGCCCCTTGTTAAGTTATGCCGGACTCGTCTAACCATGTCCGAGGTCTAAATGACCTATTTTTAGGGGCTTTGACCTGCAAGGTCGGAATAATGTGTGGCTGTCGAGGCAGCCGCACATTCTCCGTGGTCGAGAGACACCTGGAGTTTTAAGAATATGCCACGTGGACCAGGCATTTTTAAGCGTAAGAGACGCGTAATGTGGTATTGCATTAAAGCGGGCGAAAGCTGCACGCCCCAGTAGTGCTTAAGGGCTACTGCTAAATGGGGCGATGGAGAGTGAGCTTTTCGCGACGGAGGTTGTCGGATGAACCGAACACGACCTCTAGTGGTACAGAGCCTGTAAAATTGGATAAGAAGGCCTGGCGTCACTCCTTTGAAGGAAGTGCTGCTATTGCGAATTTTGGTGGGTTCTATCCCCAGTCTGCGGACGGTGTCCTGGTATAGTAGGGGCCGCACTGCGTGTTATCACGTGAAGTGAGTTCACTTTTTTGACTTCTAATGGGAAAGTCTTTTGGTTTCCGGAGCGCTGCTTTTGGGTTTCATCACTTTCACTATGTGTGTCGAGCCCTTTGTGTTCGGCGTTAAGTCGGCCGGACTGCTTGAAGACCCAACAATCTCTGTGGGTATGGTTTGCAGGCTTCCCGGAGGTACCGTGTATCTGACATAGTATATCCAGAATCTTGTTTAGGTTGGATAGCTCGTCACTGTTATCCCTTAGGGGCAGTGTTTTGTTGTTCGGCTGAGAGCTTTTGAATCCGGCGTTGACCGCCGTACTATTTGGGCCATTTTCCTTATTCCGGCGCTGATCTTTTTTGCGTCGTGATTTCCCATTTCCATCCCTGATTTCGGATGTATTCGGGTCGCTGGTGCTGCATCTAGCCAACCAGCTGTCTTCCCCCGCACAAAAGCGGGTCATGAGACTTGTTAGTGCGGCCATTGTTCTTGGTTTTTCCTGGCCGAGGTGTCTGGCGAGCCATTCGTCTCGGACGTTGTGTTTAAAGGCTGCTAAGGCTTCAGCGTCCGGACAGTCGACTATTTGGTTCTTTTTAGTGAGGAACCTGTTCCAGAATTTGCGTGCTGATTCTCCGGGCTGTTGAATTATGTGACTTAAATCATCTGCATCCCGAGGCCGGACATAAGTCCCCTGAAAATTTGCTCGAAAAGCATCCTCAAGCTCTGCCCAACTACCAATCGTATTTTCTGGGAGGCTTTTAAGCCAATGCCGAGCCGGCCCTTTGAGCTTGAGGGGTAGGTATTTTATGGCATGGAGATCGTCTCCTCTTGTCATGTGTATGTGTAGGATATAATCCTCAATCCAGACTCCGGGGTCTGTTGTTCCGTCGTATGCCTCTATGTTTATGGGTTTAAATCCCGCTGGAAATCCATGATCTAGTACCTCGTCGGTAAAACATAGTGGGTGTGCGGCGCCCCTGTATTTGGGTGTGCCATTGTCTTCCAATGCTCGGCTGGTTGTGTTACTTCCTGGAGTCTTATTTTTTGGCCCATAGATAGACCTGGCCGGGTTATCCTTTTTCTGAGGAACTTTATGCTGATCATGTGCCGGCTTGTGTGTGGCGCCCTGTGTTGCTCTTGGCCTGTCATCTGGTCGTCTATCCGGCCAGGCGGCCCCTTTCTTTTTTGACTGCGGGGGCTCGAAGGCCTCCTCGTCAAATTCGGGCAACAGCTTGTGCTTCGGGTAGCTCTTTGTCTGGTGACTAGTGCCATATTTATCTGCGGTGTTGGGTACTTTGCTCCATCTCATTCTGAGTGTGTCTTCCGCTATTTTGAGCTTCCGCTTTTGCTTCTTCAGACTTCTTGCAGTGGCGACGAGCCTTTTATGAAGATTCATATGCTCTAATGATGTGAGATCATTTTCGCCGGGGATGGGTTGCTTGTCCGGTTCATGTCCGGCTGGCTGCTTGTTGACGTGTGCGTCGTCCACTACTTCGCCCTGCTCTAGGGCCGGGTCCATATGGGTGCCGTTTTTGTCGATGCCGGTCTTCGGGCGGCGCTTGCATCGCCGCTTTGTTTGTTTGTTGGGGGAGTTGTCCTTCGCCACGTCCCGTTTTTCCTCATTGTTGCTTCCTTTTGGTGTGTCCACCATGTATACGTTGTGGGCTTGGGTGGCTTTCCTGCGCCCGTTAGGCGCTGGTTCTTGGTCATCTCCGGCATCGTCGTCCATACCGTCGATGTCCTCGGAGTCGTAGTCTAGCATGTCGGTTAAATCATCGACAACGGCTACCAAGTGGGTGGTGGGTGGGCTTTGAATTTCTTCGTCGTCCGCATCCCAACCGTCCTGGCCGCAGTCCGGCCAGGGCTCTCCTGATAATGAGAGATATTTTAGCAAACTCAAGATGTCGCCGAAAGGTGAGTGTTGAAAGACGTCCGCTGCAGTGAACTCCATGATCGGCGCCCAATCGGATTCGATCAGGGCGGGCGCGGGGGTTTCGGAGTCCGGCGAGGAGTCCGGCACCTCGGAGTCACGAGGTTTATGAGGGACAAAGTCAGTGTTCGGCTCTATCGCCGTAGAGGTTGCAGCCCCCGAGGTGATGTCTAGGCATCCATCCTCGATCTGCGGAGCTGGCTCCGAATTGAAGATCGGAGCGGTTTCGAGTGCGGCCTCCAAGGTACTATCCGGCCGCAGAGCTAAATCATGCTCGCCGCGACAGTGCGGCACGCTCGGCTGTGGCTCGAACCCATCGAGGAACAAGTCCCCGCGGATGTCAGCCGTGAAGTTCAAACTTCCAAATCTGATCTGACGGCCAGGGGCGTAGCTTTTGATCTGCTCCAGTTGGCCAAGCGAATTGGCCCGCAGTGCAAAGCTGCCGAATACGAAGATTTGTCCGGGGAGGAAGGTCTCACCCTGGACTGCATCGTTGATGATGATTGAAGAAGCCATCGAGCCTATCGGTGACGACACAGAGGAACTCTCAATGAAAGCACCAATGTCGGTGTCAAAACCGGCGGATCTCGGGTAGGGGGTCCCGATCTATGCGTCTAGGCGGATGGTAACAGGAGACGAGGGACACAATGTTTTTACCCAGGTTCGGGCCCTCTTGATGGAGGTAAAACCCTACGTCCTGCTTGATTAATATTGATGATGTGGGTTACAAGAGTAGATCTACCACGAGATCAAGGAGGCTAAACCCTAGAAGCTAGCCTATGGTATGATTGTTGTTCATCCTATGGACTACAGCCATCCGGTTTATATAGACACCGGAGAGGGCTAGGGTTACATAGAGTCGGTTACAAAGGTAGGAGATCTACATGTCCATATCGCCAAGCTTGCCTTCCACGCCAAGGAAAGTCCCATCCGGACACGGGACAAAGTCTTCAATCTTGTATCTTCATAATCTCGGAGTCCGGCCGATGATGATAGTTCGGCTATCCGGACACCCCCTAGTCCAGAAATCCCTCAGTTAGAGTGTACGAAAATACCAAAATATATGAAACCATCAAAACAAGAGCTAGAAATTTGACCATTTCTTCTAATATTGTAGTTAATCACCGTAAGTACTTACAAAATATTTATGCGCCATTGCAACCCACAATCAATAATCTATTGATCAAAATAAGTGGTATGGTTTATTTTGGGCACCATCCAAAGATACCAAAAGCAGAAGAACCATGTATAATACACCATATAAGGCTAAATATTCATGTGTTGTCTAATACAATAGTTAATACATACCCGAACATGTACAGTGCACTAGGTGCACCCAGTGTTGTTTTTTACATCATATTTATTAAACCTATTTTTATGTAATAAAGATAAATGTATATGCAACATTTTCCATAAGAACCCAAATCCAAATTCAATTTAAACTTCTGGAAAAAATAATGTCAATGGTGATAATGGACCCAATTGAATAGTGCAATTAAATGATGTACTATTTATGGTACATTTTTGTTCTAGAGTTGTGGGTCAATCTTTTTTTCGGGCTAACTCATATATGTTGCATATATGCTCCTGTAAAATTTAAGAATTTTTAGGAACCTCTATGGTGTATAGCGTGCGGTCTGCGAAATAAACCCAAAAACTAGACAAAATTGTTGCGAGTCGAGATAAATGATGTATTTACATGACAATTTGCAAATTACTCATGTGATGCCACCTAGTTGTTGAACCGCAAACATAAAAGACATATTGTTGGAGATATAACTACTGAGTATAAACCGCCCAGGAGGGGCCGAGTTACACTTATAAGGAGTCATCCGTATTGAAGCCCATGAAGACAAGGAGTGTGGCGCTTTACTACAGAGACGTGAAGGGCCCAAAGCCCAAAGGTGGATTAGGGCTCGTAGACATAAACCACCATGAGATATGTCACTTGTGTTGTAAGATAGGAAAAGGTAGAAACTGAGCCGGACACATATATGAGCTGTCCTCGGCATTCTTTAAACCGCCGGGTGTCAACCTGTGTAGATAAAGGGACAACCTGGCGGCGGTTCAGGAACAAGAAACAACAACTCGAGAACAAGGCAAAGAGGATTCGCTCCCTGATCATCGAGACACATCAATTCCACTACAACTGGATCGTAGGCTTTTACCTTCACCGCAAGGGGCCGAACCAGTATAAACTCCCCGTGTCCTTTGTCCGGTTTAACCCCTTTAAGCTAATCTCGTTGCGATGGATCCATGACTAAGTCCTCTCACTAGGACATCTGACATGTTAATTCCACGACAGTTGGCGCCCACCGTGGGGCTATCGCACGATGGTTTCGGGTTCTTAAAGGGCAACTTCGAAGGTCTCAAAGGATACGCCATGGGCCGGATGACTAAGAGTTATCGCGGCAAGCTCTACATCAACGGCGCAAGCTGGGGCCCCGAGGCCGGCTCAATCGAGTACGGGTACCGGGTCCCCTCTGGAGGAATTCACGTCTTCATCGGCAAGATCGGCGAACCGGGCCCTGAGCCGGACATCTTCACCGACCTCGTCGAGACGGCTCAGCGTGCAAGCCCTGCCCGGGTTTAGCCCGCCATGAAGCATACGTTCGTAGGATTCATCAATGGCGTGGAGTATGAACCGGTGTCCGATGGTGAGACGGTCGTTTATTCTGACGGCGAATCATCCACCGGTGAGACTGAGTCACTATACCAATTGCAAGATGGCCAGTTTGGGGGCTGTTCCGATAGCGACAATATTCCGGACCCCTCTGAACCGCCGAACCGGGTTGCGATCTTCATGGCCGGCACACAACCCATGTTGCAATCTTCAACTGCAGCGATGATTTTCGGATTGGCAGCTGGGGCAGGAGGCCCTACGCGCCGACCGGCTCAAGTTTTGTCTGGTTTATTGGACGCCTGGACGACACTGCTGACCACAACGGTTACCCGGGAGACTCAGGATCAGCATAACGCCGAGGTTACAAAGCTGTGAGATCAGATAACTCAGGCCAAAGAGGACTTGGCGGCTGAGGAGACCAGGATGGCTGATGAGCGAGCCACTTTAGACGCCAAGGCACAACGGATTCAACAGAAAATTACCGACTCATGTTAGATCAGAACGCTTCGAATGACGTGCTCAGGAGGCGGCATCAATCTTGTATTCCAACCGTTTATGAGGCAAGGGCTCTCTTCAGCACGCCAGGAGCTGGGACTAGTAACCCGACAGCAGTAAACCGGGTTGAAGCGCATGGGGCAGGAGCGCCGGATCAGCAATGAACAACAGACCCGCCTCGACGAAATCATGACCCGCCTCAGTACGTCTCAACACCGCCGGGTCACTTCCCAACCCCATTGGATAATATGATCGCTGCGGCGTCACGATTGGCAGCTATTCCGATGGATGGCGATTCTCCGGCGGCGGTTGAGACACGACGGGCCTGGGATCTCCTTCAAACGGCTATGGTTCAGCAGCAGGCTTATTCATATAGTCGAGACAGAATTCATGCAACCCCACGCCCGAGCCGGAGTTATAGCAGGCACATGGATGAACCGGCTGTATCGAGCAACGAGAGGAATCGTAATGTCCCTCAGAGGCCTAACCCGGCGGGCGGTGGTGCGAATGCTCAGGATGTGGTGAACAACGGCAGAGCGTGTCGAGAAGCCGAGTTAGCCACGCAGTATGTGGATCGGCAGCTCACTTTGGTTCGTCCGACAACTTCCGTGGAACGAGGTGTTACTTTCAGCTCTTGGGGGTGCCCTGTTTCACCCCGGATCTACGTAATGTACGGTTACCCAAGGATTTTAAAGGTCCGCGGAAGGTGCCTAATTACACTGCCAATTTACCCCACGAGTCATGGATAGAAAGCTATGAGATGGCAATGGAGATGCTGGATGTAGATGAAGTGGCATGTGCAAAGTACATCACCATGATGTTGGATGGAACAGCTCGCACTTGGCTGAAAAGTTTACCTGCTAACTCCATTGGGTCATGGTTGAGCTGAAAGCCCGGTTTATAATGAACTTCAAAGGCACGTGCAAGCAACCTAGTTCAATCGTGGATCTAGCCGCCTGTGTTCAAGAAGAGAACGAATCAACGACCCATTTGGTGCGCCGGGTTTCAGAGATTTTGCATTCGTCGGACCGCATCAACGCCGATTCAGCAGTCATCACATTGCAAGGCAATTGCCGGTTTAAGCCGCTGAAGCTGAAATTGGGACGACTCAAGCATCATTGCAATGACATGGGGACACTTATGGCAGCTCTGGTTAAGTATGTTGATTCTGACAGTACCAAGGACCCCGAGTCTGAGGATGAAAGGCCGCGAAAGGGAAAGAAGAACGGTAACACCAAGGGGCAATAGCACAACCCGGCTAGCCATGGAAACAATGGTAACCGTAAAGCGGATAATAGTTTTGATTTCGTGGCTAATACCAATGTGCAGGGCAATGGTCAGCGTCGTAAGGGTAAACCGCCCCCGCGGGGCGGAGGATCAGGTATGAATCTGGAGCGTCTGTTAAATCAGCCTTGCCCGAAGCACGGGACGGAGGAGAAGTCAGCTATGCACCTCTGGAAGGAATGTTTTATTATGCGAGAGTTCAAAAACTCCGATCTCTTCCGATATGATCGTGGACCGACCGGAGGTTCATGACCCAGGTCTCATGGGCCGGGTTATGAAGGAGGTAATTCCGGATCAGGATTTCAGGGTAATCAAGGTGGACATGGCAATCAACGCAATCAGGGGAGTCAGGGAGGTTATAATCAACAGGGGAATCAACAACAGCAGCAGTCGGGTTACCAGAGCCACCCGAAGCAGTTGAATAGTGGGCAATACCATGTCTTCACCACTAGCATATGCAAGCGCGATCAGAAGCTTCATAAAAGGGCGGTGAACTTCGTTGAACCGGTGGTGCCCCGTTATTTACGCTGGTCTGAACAACCCATTGTGTGGCGCAGAGAGGATCATCCGCCCCGGGTTGACAACCCGGGTCATCTGGCATTGGTGGTGGCACCACAGATTGGGGGTTACAAATTCACAAAGGTACTCATGGATGGGGGGAGAAGTATCAACATCTTATATTATGAGACCTTCCGTCATATGGGGTTGAGAGACAAGAATCTTAAACTGTCGAACACTGTTTTCCATGGTGTGGTGCCGGGTAAATCGGCTTATCCGGTCGGTAAGATAGCTCTGGAGGTTGCTTTTGGAGATGACTATGATTCGAGATCAGAGACATTGAACTTTCAAGTGGTGAAAATTCAGAGCCCATATCATGCCCTGTTTGGACGGCCGGCTTATGCTAAATTCATGACAAGGCCCTGTTAAGTTTATCTACAACTCAAGATGGCGGGTCCTAATGGGACCATCACGGTTCATGGCACCGCAAGGTCGCTTTGGAGTGCGAAGAGGGTGATGCAGCCTATGCTGAGTCGGTTTGTGCAGCAGAAGAGTTGAAGTTCGACAAGGACAGGGTTGATCCGGCAGATATGACCTCTTTGAAAAAGCCAACTACAGAACATGGTCCGGCCCTGAAGTTTAAATCCGCTGATGAGACTAAGCTGGTTGACTTTGTTCCTGGCGATTCATCCAAGCAGTTTAGTATCAGCACTAACCTGGATCCAAAATAGGAAGGCGCGCTCATCGAGTTCATCCGTGAGAACTGGGACATCTTTGCATGGAAACCTTCTGACGTGCCAGGTGTACCGAGGGAACTCGCTGAGCACACTCTCAATATTGATCCTAAGTTTAAACCGGTCAAGCAGTTTCGTCGCTGCTTCAATGAAGAAAGGAGGAAGGCTATTGGTGAGGAGGTAGCCCGGCTCTTGGCAGCAGGGTTTATCATTGAAGTTTTTCATCCTGAGTGGCTGGCTAATCCGGTGCTGGTGCTTAAAAATAATGGCACTTGGCGCATGTGTGTGGATTACACAGATTTGAACAAGGCTTGTCCAGCTGATCCTTTTGCTCTCCCTCGGATTGATCAAATCATTGATGCAACGGCGGGTTGTGAGTGTTTGAGCTTTTTGGATGCTTATTCCGGTTATCATCAAATCAAAATGGCGGTTAAGGACCAGGAGAAGACAACATTTATAACTCCCGTTGGAGCCTTCTGCTATGTATCAATGTATTTTGGGCTCAAGAGTGCCCAGGCGACTTATCAGCGATGTGTGCAGAATTGTCTTCATGATCAGATTGGGCGCAATGTTCATGCTTATGTGGATGACTTTGTGGTGAAGTCCAGGAAGAAAGAGACATTTATAGATGATCTGAAGGAGACCTTTGATAACCTCCAGATTTACAAAATGATGCTTAAACCGGTCAAGTGTGTCTTCGGTGTTCCGACAGGCAAGCTTTTGGGTTTTCTGTTGTCTAACAGGGGCATAGAAGCTAATCCGGAGAAAATCAAAGCTATTACTTCACTGGCTAAACGGGCATGTATCAATGACGTTCAATGTCTGGCGGGTCGGATTGCGGCACTAAGCCGGTTTATCAGCCGGTTGGGGGAGAAGGCCATTCCTCTATATCAGATGATGAAAAAGATAGATAACTTTGTCTGGAGTGATGCTGCTAATGCAGCGTTTGAAGATTTAAAGAAGCAATTGGCCGAGCCGCCTGTACTTGCTGCCCCCATTGATAAGGAGCCATTGTTATTATATGTGGCTGCTAATGCCCGGGCTGTCAGCGTGGCTATTGTGGTGTAGCGCAAGGAGGCAGGTAAAGAATATCCGGTTCAACGGCCGGTTTATTATATCAGTGAGGTGCTTATTGAGTCCAAGCAGAGGTACCCACATTGGCAGAAATTGGTGTATGGAGTGTTCATGGCTGGCCGGAAACTTAAATAGTACTTGCAGGGTCATCCCATCACTGTGGTCAGTTCGGTTCCTTTGGGAGATATAATCCAGAACAGGGAAGCTACTGGCCGGATTGCTAAATGGGCTATCGAGCTTGGACCTTATGGGGTAAAATATATGCCTCGTACGACCATCAAGTCTCAGGCACTTGTGGAATTCATCAATGACTGGACAGAGTTGCAGGCACTGGAGGATAAACCGGATAACACATACTGGACTATTCACTTCAACGGATCCAGACAATTGGAGGGCTCGGGGACTGGAGTGGTTCTTACTTCCCCTCGAGGTGACAAATTTTGTTATGTTCTCCGCTTAATGTTTCCTTGTACTAACAATGCAGCTGGGTATGAGGCCTTGCTCCATGGTCTTCAAATGGCTAAGGAGATGAATTTAATCCGGGTATGATGCTTTGGGGACTCCGATTTGGTGGATCAACAAGTCTCTGGTACTTGGAATTCTAAGGATCCACTCATGGCGGCTTATCGGCGTGAGGTGGATGTGATTGTTGGTCACTTCAAGGGTTATCAGGTCAAACATATCGATCGGCACAAGAATGAAGCGGCGGACGCTTTAAGCCGGCTGGGATCTCAGCATAAACCGGTGCCGCCAAATGTTTTTCTTGATGTTCTACATAACCCGTCGGTTAAGATACCAACTGAAGAGGATCTGGCTATCCCTGACCTAGAAACTCAATTAGTGGCAGTTCTTCATGCTATCCCCGATTGGACGGTGCCCTACTTGGCATACATGACTCGGGGCGAGTTACCTGAAGACGAAGTTTTGGCCCGGCAGATAATCCGGCGGTCCAAGTCAATGACTATTGTCAACGGCGAGTTACACCATTGCAATGTTTCGAGGGCGTTTCAGCGCTGCGTTTCTCCTGAAAAAGGCTGTGAGATCTTGCGTGAAATACATGAAGGGGATTGTGTCCATCACGCCGGTTCAAAATCCCTTGTGGCTAAGGCTTTTTGACACGGCTTTTACTGGTTAACAGCTCATACTGATGTTGAGGATCTGGTCAGAAGGTGTGATGGTTGTCAGAAATTTACACGCCGAGCCCATGTTCCGGCCCAGGAATTGAGGATGATTCCAATTATTTGGCCATTTGCAACTTGGGGGCTGGATATGGTTAGGCCCTTTAAGAGGTCCAAGGATAAGAAGACCCATCTTTTGGTGGCTGTTGATAAATTCACCAAATGGGTGGAGGCTGAGCCAGTCAGTAAATGTGATGCAGCCACGGCGGTTCATTTCATGAAGAAGGTGATTTTCCGCTTCGGCTTTCCACATAGTATTATAACAGACAATGGCACAAAACTATCCAAGGGTGCTATGGAAGAGTTCTGTCAGCGTGAGCACATCCGGCTTGATGTGTCATCAGTGGCTCACCCCCAGTCCAATGGTCAAGCGGAAAGAGTTAATCAAGAAATCCTAAAGGGTATCAAGCCCCGGCTTATGGTTGTTGGGGAACGTAGTAATTTCAAAAAAAAATCCTACGCACACGCAAGATCATGGTGATGCATAGCAACAAGAGGGGAGAGTGTGTCCACGTACCCTCGTAGACCGAAAGCGGAAGCGTTAGCACAACGCGGTTGATGTAGTCGTACGTCTTCACGGCCCGACCGATCAAGCACCGAAACTACGACACCTCTGAGTTCTAGCACACGTTCAGCTCGATGGCGTCCCTCGAACTCCGATCCAGCCGAGTGTCGAGGGAGAGTTCCGTCATCACGATGGCGTGGTGACGATCTTGATGTTCTACCGTCGCAGCGCTTCGCCTAAGCACCGCTACAATATTATCGAGGTGGACTATGGTGGAGGGGGGCACCGCACACGGCTAAGAGATCCAAGGGATCAATTGTTGTTGTGCCTAGAGGTGCCCCCCCTGCCCCCGTATATAAAGGAGCAAGGGAGAGGGGGTCGGCCGGCCAGGAGGGGCGCGCCAGGAGGAGTCCTCCTCCCACCGGAAGTAGGACTCCCCCCTTCCTTGTTGGAGTAGGAGAGAAGGAAAGAGGGGGAGAGGAGGAGGGAAAAGGGGGCTGCACCCCTTGTCCAATTCGGACCAGAAGGGGGCTGCGCACCTCCTTCCTTTCGCCCTCTCTCCTCTATTCCCGTATGGCCCAATAAGGCCCATATACTCCCCGGCGAATTCTCGTAACTCTCCGGTACTCCGAAAAATACCCGAATCACTCGAAACTTTTCCGAAGTCCAAATATAGTCGTCCAATATATCGATCTTTACGTCTCGACCATTTCGAGACTCCTAGTCATGTCCCCGATCTCATCCGAGACTCCGAACTCCTTCGGTACATCAAAACTCATAAACTCATAATATAACTGTCATCGAAACCTTAAGCGTGCGGACCCTACGGGTTTGAGAACAATGTAGACATGACCGAGACACGTCTCCGGTCAATAACCAATAGCGGAACCTGGATGCTCATATTGGCTCCCACATATTCTATGAAGATCTTTATCGGTCAGACCGCATAACAACATACGTTGTTCCCTTTGTCATCGGTATGTTACTTGCCCGAGATTCGATCGTCGGTATCTCAATACCTAGTTCAATCTCGTTACCGGCAAGTCTCTTTACTTGTTCCGTAATACATCATCCCGCAACTAACTCATTAGTTGCAAAATGCTTGCAAGGCTTAAGTGATGTGTATTACCGAGAGGGCCCAGAGATACCTCTCCGACAATCGGAGTGACAAATCCTAATCTCGAAATACGCCAACTCAACATGTACCTTCGGAGACACCTGTATAGCACCTTTATAATCATCCAGTTACGTTGTGACGTTTGGTAGCACACAAAGTGTTCCTCCGGTAAACGGGAGTTGCATAATCTCATAGTCATAGGAACATGTATAAGTCATGAAGAAAGCAATAGCAACATACTATACGATCAAGTGCTAAGCTAACGGAATGGGTCAAGTCAATCACATCATTCTTCTAATGATGTGATCCCGTTAATCAAATGACAACTCTTTGTCCATGGTTAGGAAACATAACCATCTTTGATTAATGAGCTAGTCAAGTAGAGGCATACTAGTGACACTCAGTTTTGTCTATGTATTCACACATGTACTAAGTTTCCAGTTAATACAATTCTAGCATGAATAATAAACATTTATCATGATATAAGGAAATAAATAATAACTTTATTATTGCCTCTAGGGCATATTTCCTTCAGTCTCCCACTTACACTAGAGTCAATAATCTAGTTCACATCACCATGTGATTTAACACTAATATTCACATCTGCATGTGATTGACACCCATAGTTCACGTCGTCATGTGATCAACACCCAAAGGGTTTACTAGAGTCAATAGTATAGTTCACATCACTATGTGATTAACACCTAAAGAGCACTAAGGTATGATCATGTTTTTGCTCATGAGAGAAGTTTAGTCAACGGGTCTGTCACATACAGAGCCGTATGTATTTTGCAAATATTCTATGTCTACAATGCTCTGCACGGAGCTACTCTAGCTAATTGCTCCCACTTTCAATATGTATCCAGATTGCGACTTAGAGTCATCTGGATCAGTGTAAAAGTTTGCACCGATGTAACTTTTACGATGAACTCTTTTATCACCTCCATAATCGAGAAACATCTCCTTAGTCCTCACTAAGGATATTCTTGACCGCTGTCCAGTGATCTACTACTAGATCAAAATTGTATTCCTTTGCCAAACTCATAGCGAGGTATACAATAAGTCTGGTTCACAGCATAGCATACTTTATAGAACCTATGACCGAGGCATAGGGAATGACTTTTCATTCTCTTTCTATTTTCTGCCATGGTCGGGTCTTGAGTCTTACTCAACTTCACACCTAGCAACACAGGCAAGAACTCCTTCTTTGACTGTTCCACTTTGAACTACTTCAAAATCTTATCAAGGTATGTACTCATTGAAAAATCTTATCAAGCGCCTTGATCTATCTCTATAGATCTTGATGCTCAATGTGTAAGCAGCTTCACCGAGGTCTTTGTTTGAAAAACTCCTTTCAAACACTTCTTTATGCTTTCCAGAAAATTCTACATTATTTTCGATCAATAATATGTCATTCACATATACTTATCAGAAAGGCTATAGTGCTCCCACTCACTTTCTTGTAAATACAGGCCTTTCCAAAAGTCTGCATAAACCCATATGCTTTGATCAACTCATCAAAGCGTATATTCCTACTCCGAGATGCTTGTACCAGTCCATTGATGGATCGCTGGAGCTTGCACATTTTGTTAGCACCTTTCGGATCGACAAAACCTTTTGGTTGCATCATATACAACTCTTCTTCCAGAAATCCATTCAGGAATGCAGTTTTTACATCCATTTGCCAGATTTCATAAAATGTGGCAATTGCTAACATGATTCGGACAGACTTAAGCATCGTTACGAGTGAGAAAATCTCATTCTATTCAACACCTTGAACTTGTCGAAAAACCTTTCGCGACAAGTCGAGCTTTGTAGATAGTAACACTACTATCAACGTCTGTCTTCCTCTTGAAGATCCATTTATTTTCTATGGCTTGCCGATCATCGGGCAAGTCCACCAAAGTCCATACTTTGTTCTCATACATGGATCCCATCTCAGATTTCATGGCCTCAAACCATTTCGCGGAATCTGGGCTCATCATCGCTTCCTCATAGTTCGTAGGTTCATCATGGTCTAGTAACATGACTTCCAGAACAGGATTACCGTACCACTCTGGTGCGGATCTTACTCTGGAAGACCTACGAGGTTCGGTAGCAACTTGATCTGAAGTTTCATGATCATCATCATTAACTTCCTCACTAATTGGTGTAGGAATCACTGGAACTGATTTCTGTGATGAACTTCTTTCCAATAAGGGAGAAGGTACAATTACCTTATCAAGCTCTACTTTCCTCCCACTCACTTCTTTCGAGAGAAACCCCTTCTCTAGAAAGGATCCATTCTTAGCAACAAAGACTTTTGCCTTCGGATCTGTGGTAGAAGGTGTACCCAACAATTTCCTTTGGGTATTCTATGAAGACGCACTTCTCCGATTTGGGTTCGAGCTTATCAGGTTGAAACTTTTTCACATAAGCATCACAGCCCTAAACTTTAAGAAATGACAACTTTGGTTTCTTGCCAAACCATAGTTCATAAGGCGTCGTCTCAACGGATTTCGATGGTGTCCTATTTAAAGTGAATGCAACTGTCTTTAATGCATAACCCCAAAACGATAGTGGTAAACTGATAAGAGATATCATAGATTGCACAATATCCAATTAAGTTCGGTTACGACTTTCGGACACACCATAACACTATAGTGTTCTAGGTGGTGTGAACTGTGAAACTATTCCACATTGTTTTAATTGAAGACCAAACTCATAACTCAAATATTTGTCTCCGCGATCAAATCGCAGAAACTTTATTTTCTTGTTATGATGATTCTCCACTTGACTCTAAATTTTTTTGAACTTTTCAAATGTTTCAGACTTGTGCTTCATTAAGTAGATATACTCATATCTGCTCAAATCATCTTGTGAAGGTCAGAAAATAACGATACCCGACACGAGCATCAATACTCATTGGACTGCATACCTCGGTATGTATTCTTTCCAACAAATCAGTAGCTCGTTCCTTTGTTCCGAAGAACGGAGTTTTAGTCATCTTGCCCAAAAGGCACAGTTCGCAAGCATCAAATGATTCATAATCAAGTGATTCCAAAAACCCATCAGCATGGAGTTTCTTCATGCGCTTTACACCGATATGACCCAAACGGCAGTGCCACAAATAAGTTGCACTATCATTATCAACTTTGCATCTTTTGGCATCAATATTATGAATATGTGTATCACTACGATCGAGATCCAACAAACTATTTTCATTGGGTGTATGACCATTGAAGGTTTTATTCATGTAAACAGAACAACAATTATTCTCTGACTTTAAATGAATAACCGTATTGCAATAAACATGATCAAATCATATTCATGCTCAACGCAAATGCCAAATAACATTTATTTAGGTTTAACACTAATACCGAAAGTATAGGGAGTGTGCGATGATGATCATATCAATCTTGGAACCACTTCCAACACACATCGTCACTTCACCCTCAACTAGTCTTTGTTTATTCTGTAACTCCTGTTTCGAGTTACTAATTTTTAGCAATCGAACAAGTATCAAATACTCAGGGGCTACCATAAACACTAGTAAGGTACACATCAATAACCTGTATATCAAATATACCCTAGTTCACTTTGCCATCCTTCTTATCCACCAAATATTCAGGGCATTTCCGCTTCCAGTGACCATTTCCTTTGCAGTGTAAGCACTCAGTTTCAGGCTTTGGTCCAGCTTTGGGCTTCTTCGCGGGAGTGACAACTTGCTTGTCATTCTACTTGAAGTTCCCTTCCTTTCCCTTTACCCTTTTCTTGAAACTAGTGATCTTGTCAATCATCAACACTTGATGCTCTTTCTTGATTTCTACCTTTGTCAATTTCAACATCACGAAGAGCTCGGGAATCGTTTTCGTCATCCCTTGCATACTATAGTTCATCACAAAGTTCTACTAACTTGGTGATGGTGACTAGAGGACTCTGCCAATCACTATCTTATCTGGAAGATTAACTCCCACTTGATTCAAGTGATTGTAGTACTCAGATAATCTAAGTACTTGCTCACTAGTTGAGCAATTCTCCTCCATCTTTTAGGCGAAGTATTTGTCAAAGGTCTCATACCTCTTGACACGGGCATGAGTCTGAAATACCAATTTCATCTCATGGAACATATCATATGTTCCGTGACGTTTCAAAAACATTTTTGTAGTCCCGGTTCTAAGCCATAAAGCATGGTGCACAAAACTATCAAGTAGTCATCATATTGAGCTAGCCAAACGTTCATAACGTCTGCATGTGCTCCTGCAATAGGTTTGTCACCTAGCGGTGCATCACGGACATAATTCTTCTGTGCAGCAATGAGGATAAACCTCAGATCACGGACCCAGTCCACATCATTGCTACTAACATTTTTCAACTTAGTTTCTCTAGGAACACATATAAAAACATAGGGAAGCAACAACGCGAGCTATTGATCTACAACATAATTTGCAAAATACTACCAGGATTAAGTTCATGATAAATTAAAGTTCAATTAATCATATTACTTAAGAACTCCCACTTAGACAGACATCTCTCTAGTCATCTAAGTGATCACATGATCCAAATCAACTAAACCATGTCCGATCATCACGTGAGATGGAGTAGTTTTCAATGGTGAACATCACTATGTTGATCATATCTACTATATGATTCACGCTCGACCTTTCGGTCTCTGTGTTCCGAGGCCATATCTGTATATGCTAGGTTCGTCAAGTTTATCCTGAGTATTTCGCGTGTGCAACTGTTTTGCACCCGTTGTATTTGAACATAGAGCTTATCACACCTGATCATCATGTGGTGTCTCAGCACGAAGAACTTTCACAATGGTGCATACTCAGGGAGAACACTTCTTGATAATTTAGTGAGAGATCATCTTAAAATGCTACCGTCAATCAAAGCAAGATAAGATGCATAAAGGATAAACATCACATGCAATCAATATAAGTGATATGATATGGCCATCATCATCTTGTGCTTGTGATCTCCATCTCTGAAGCACCGTCGTGATCACCATCGTCACCGGCGCGACACCTTGATCTTCATCGTAGCATCGTTGTCGTTACGCCATCTATTGCTTCTACGACTATCGCTACCGCTTAGTGATAAAGTAAAGCAATTACAGGGTGTTTGCATTTCATACAATAAAGCGACAACCATATGGCTCCTGCCAGTTGCCGATAACTTCGGTTACAAAACATGATCATCTCATACAATAAAATATAGCATCACGTCTTGACCATATCACATCACAACATGCCCTGCAAAAACAAGTTAGACGTCCTCTACTTTGTTGTTGCAAATTTTACGTGGCTGCTACGGGCTGAGCAAGAACCGTTCTTACCTACGCGTCAAAACCACAACGATAGTTCGTCAAGTTAGTGCTGTTTTAACCTTCGCAAGGACCGGGCGTAGCCACACTCGATTCAACTAAATTTGGAGAAACAGACACCCGCTAGTCACCTGTGTGCGAAGCACGGCGGTAAAACCAGTCTCGCGTAAGCGTACGCGTAATGTCGGTCCGGGACGCTTCATCCAACAATACCGCTGAACCAAAGTATGACATGCTGGTAAGCAGTATGACTTGTATCGCCCACAACTCACTTGTGTTCTACTCGTGCAAATAACATCAACGCATAAAACCTAGGCTCAGATGCCACTGTTGGGGAACGTAGTAATTTCAAAAAAAAATCCTACGCACACGCAAGATCATGGTGATGCATAGCAACGAGAGGGGAGAGTGTGTCCACGTACCCTCGTAGACCGAAAGCGGAAGTGTTAGCACAACGCGGTTGATGTAGTCGTACGTCTTCACGGCCCGATCGATCAAGCACCGAAACTACGACACCTCCGAGTTCTAGCACACGTTCAGCTCGATGATGTCCCTCGAACTCCGATCCAGCAGAGTGTCGAGGGAGAGTTCTGTCAGCACGACGGCGTGGTGACGATCTTGATGTTCTATCGTCGCAGCGCTTCACCTAAGCACTGCTACAATATTATCGAGGTGGACTATGGTGGAGGGGGGCACCACACACGGCTAAGAGATCCAAGGGATCAATTGTTGTTGTGCCTAGAGGTGCCCCCTGCCCCTGTATATAAAGGAGCAAGGGGGAGGGGGTCGGCCGGCCAGGAGGGGCGCGCCAAGAGGAGTCCTCCTCCCACCGGGAGTAGGACTCCCCCCCTTCCTTGTTGGAGTAGGAGAGAAGGAAAGAGGGGGAGAGGAGGAAGGAAAAGGGGGCTGCACCCCTTGTCCAATTCGGACCAAAGGGGGGCTGCACACCTCCTTCCTTTCGCCCTCTCTCCTCTATTCCTGTATGGCCCAATAAGGCCCATATACTCCCCGGCGAATTCCCGTAACTCCCCGGTACTCCGAAAAATACCCGAATCACTCGGAACCTTTCCGAAGTCCGAATATAGTCGTCCAATATATCTATATTTACGTGTCGACCATTTCGAGACTCCTCGTCATGTCCCCGATCTAATCCGGGACTCCGAACTCCTTCGGTACATCAAAACTCATAAACTCATAATATAACTGTCATCGAAACCTTAAGCGTGCGGACCCTACGGGTTCGAGAACAATGTAGATATGACCGAGACAGGTCTTCGGTCAATAACCAATAGTGGAACCTGGATGCTCATATTGGCTCCCACATATTGTACAAAGATCTTTATCGGTCAGACCGCATAACAACATACGTTGTTCCCTTTGTTATCGGTATGTTACTTGCCCGAGATTCGATCGTCGATATCTCAATACCTAGTTCAATCCCGTTACCAGCAAGTCTCTTTACTCGTTCTGTAATACATCATCCCGCAACTAACTCATTAGTTGCAATGCTTGCAAGGCTTAAGTGATGTGTATTACCGAGAGGGCCCAGAGATACCTCTCCGACAATCGGAGTGACAAATCCTAATCTCGAAATACGCCAACTCAACATGTACCTTCAGAGACACCTGTATAGCACCTTTATAATCACCCAGTTACGTTGTGACGTTTGGTAGCACACAAAGTGTTCCTCCGGTAAACGGGAGTTGCATAATCTCATAGTCATAGGAACATGTATAATTCATGAAGAAAGCAATAGCAACATACTATACGATCAAGTGCTAAGCTAACGGAATGGGTCAAGTCAATCACATCATTCTTCTAATGATGTGATCCCGTTAATCAAATGACAACTCTTTGTCCATGGTTAGGAAAAATAACCATCTTTCATTAATGAGCTAGTCAAGTAGAGGCATACTAGTGACACTCAGTTTTGTCTATGTATTCACACATGTACTAAGTTTCCAGTTAATACAATTCTAGCATGAATAATAAATATTTATCATGATATAAGGAAATAAATAATAGCTTTATTATTGCCTCTAGGGAATATTTCCTTCAATGGTCCCTTTACAGAGGACGCCGGGTTGTTGGGTGGAAGAGTTTCCCTCTGTGCTATGGAGCATTAATACCACCCCCAATAGATCTACGGGTTATACACCTTTCTTCATGGTTTATGGAGCAGTGGCAGTTCTCCCAAGTGATATTCACCATGACTCGCCCAGAGTGGCAGCTTATGTTGAAGCGGGCAGTGAAAGAGCACGCCAAGATGCATTGGACCTGTTAGATGAAAAATGGGACATAGCGGCAGCTCGTTCAGCGATTTATCAGCAAGACCTGCGGCGTTATCATAGCCGCCGGGTTAAAACCAGAGCTTTTCAAGAAAGCGACTTAGTGCTCCGGCTTATCCAAGATCAGACTGACATGCACAAGTTATCCCCACCTAGGGAAGGGACCTTTGTGGTCAGCAAGAATCTGAACAATGGGTCATACTACCTTATCGATGTTCGAGAGCACAAAGACTCACGCAAATCGGAGGAGGAGACCCGCCGGCTATGGAATATAGCTCATCTCCGGCCTTACTATACCTGAGCTACAGGCCCCTACTATATACATAATTTTGACAATGTATATATTATGATCAATATAATAAACCGACATCCTCGCTAAAGCGGGGTCTCTGCCTTTCTTTTAAAAGATTTCTTGGTTACATGGGGGCTTCTGCTTATTAAGCGGAGTTCTGATTGTCCATTAAACCGGCTTATAAAGCCATAACAAAGCTTGGGAGCTTCACACCCAAGGGGCCAAAGAGAGTCTGTTGCCAAGCACAACTGAAACATAGGCACCCACTGAGCACAGCTGAAAATGTTACTTGGGGGCTCTTTGTGCACAGCAACAAAGAGTTTTAGAGGACCCTTGTAATAGGCTATCAAGCCAGGCTTGGAAGCCAGGTGTATTCACCTAAAACCCCGGGTTAACCTGCCTTCATCTAGTAAGACACTCCGTCCAGGTAATCCTGGTATGACCCGCCGAACGTTTGACAGTCAATCTTGTACAGACCCTGAACTTGTCAAAGTTAAAATGACGATTGGTTAATGTGAGGTCCATCTTAAAAGGCTTTGTGAAATGGTTTAACTCAGTGGCCTGGCAGCCCATGAAAAGCCTCGAATTTGGGCCTGGCAGCCCTTGAAAAGCCTCGACTACAAGTTTTTCATTTTTCTTTTATTTGGCAAAGTTTTTTGCTTTTGATAAGGTTTTGAGATGAACTGGCGTCTATTGACCCGGCCTGACTATAAGTCGCCAGGATGATCATCCAGTGTTTCTCATAACCCGGCATGGCTTATTATACACCAGCACAACATGGTGGGAGTCATCAGCACTCAGGAATTGGGTTATCACCCTTACTAAGAAGAAAGTTGGTAAACCAACTATGTGATTCAATATCACAGGTATGATGTATTTCATATTTCTTTATCTTTACAGCCTTGGTTATAAACCCTGGCTTTATATTGGGCATTATGACCCGTCCAGCGGTAAACCGCCAGGAAAATTCTCAATTTATTTTATGCAGAAATAGGGTTGCATAAAGCTGTTAAAAATCATAAGCAGACATAGTATCTTCATGATGGATTAACAATATTGTGCAGAGTAAATATGCGTGAAGGCATAGAATACCAAGTGTTTAAAGCTATCCTATTACAAGGCGTTTTTACTGCCCAAAAGCATAATTGTTTTTCAAAGATGATAGAGTGCAGATGATAAACCGGCCTCCGGATCATGATTCTTCCGCACGCTGGTTAGAAGGTTGCGGATCGTTCTGCACCGGTTCATCCTCCTCCTCTCCACCCAGTGGCTGGAAGTCAGTAGTTGACCAGTCAATCCCAGTTAAGGCTTGGAAGACAGCTTCATCGCTTATAAGGGTGGACGGTTCAACATCAGGGGCATAAGTGTGCTTACGGATTTGTGGGATAAGATTTTGCACTTCATGAACAGAAGCATCAATCCGTCTGTTGACTGCATCATAAATTGACCGATGGAAAGACAAATCAGTCTCTTCGGCCAATTTGCTTGCAAGTGGACGCATCTCCTTTGTCAAAGCTTTGAGGGCATCACTATCAAAATCTGACCCATCTTCTTTTTGGCTGGGATAGCCATTTCCAATGTATTCTGGATCAAGATCATAAATCCAGGCTTTGGCCCGAGTCAATGCAGACAAAGCACCAGCTCTTGCAGCTGATCTCTTTATTTCCTCAAGCTGGGTAGATGTCATGGATAGCATTGCCAGTGTGTCCTTGATCAAAGTTGGGGGAGGTTTATTATATGAGGCTGTGTAGATGACCCGCTGGACACCGGTATATAACTGCTCTATCAATGTATAGGCAACCTTTAGTTTTTTGCGCATGTCCGATCCAAGATGAGCAACACGGTTACCTGCAATGGTGAAAGCATGATTATTAAACCGGCAGTGTCAATGTTGTTAAGTATAACTTATGAAGAAGGTGTTTACCAAAGACAGCAGAGGTCATAGCATTTATTTGCCGCTTTAAGCCAGTCAGCTCTTCTATCACCGGCTTAAGGGCCGTTTCAGCATCCTCTGCCCGCTTTAGTAAAGTTGTTCTTTCTGCCTCCCAATCTACTCGTTCGCTTTTGAAGTTGTCCTTCAATTTTTCCATGGCTGTTAAAGCGCTAGTCAGCTCTTCTTTAGCCTTGGAAGTTTCTGCTTGCTGGGACTTAATGTTTTCTTGAAGGTCGGCGATTTGGGATTCCTTCTTGATCAGATCAGCCTGCAAGGAACAGTTAATGAGTTAATGCTACATCTTTGAAGTCCCAAGCAGATAGCAAGTTATACACTTGGAACTTGGGGGCTAATGCGGATTGCTTTTTAAGAACTGATATTTTAAAAGTCCCAAGCACATAACAAGTTATATACTTGGCACTTGGGGGCTAATGCATACCGGATCAATTCCAGGTTATCAAGTTTTTATTAAACCAGTTCATCCTAAAGGTATAAACCGATCCATAAGTGCTACAGATGCAAAAGTTCAATGTTATTCTACTACAAGTCCCGGTTCACAAAAAATGTTATTAACCGGCCCTTGGGGGCTACTGGAGTTGGCATTCTAAGCCAATTTAAAGGAAGGAAAATTTATGCAAAGGAATGGATATTTACCTCATATCGCTCTTTCATCAGATTTACTAAGTCGGCTTCATAATCACGGTTTGTATACATACGGTTTAAGTATCCAGAATGGATGTCCTGAGCATTGAAGTGAGCATAGCTGGATAAATAGGTTTTCCACTTGCCCTTGTCCACAGCAGAGAATTCTTCCTTAGCACTGTGCTTTGATAAAGCGACATGATTGCCAGGAGCAGTGTGACCAAAATCGGTAATCACAACATCATTTGTGGTTCCATCAATAGTCTTTGCTGTCTCGGCAGTTTATAGGATGTTCTTGCCGGGCTTGGTGGGTTGGCAAATGGGCTTAACGGATTAGCAGACTGGCCGATTGGGTTTATTTCTCCCGGTTCAGCAATAGTGTCTTGAGCTTGAGGTACCGGATCATCCAGGGTATTTTCAGCATTTTGATCAAAAGCTTCTGAAGTCTTCTCTGGTTCAGGGGGCGGATTATCATCAGCCCGTGTTGTCAGCTTGGCTTTCTTGCTAAGTCTAGCTTTGGCACTGAAGAAAACAGATGAAGAGGTTAGTACAATAAACTAGTACAAGGTACAAAAGGTTAAAAATCATATGCTTACCCTAGAACAATCTTGAGGAAGGGCACTTGTGTGGCTGATGACTCGCCAGAGGATGAATAGGAGGTTCCCTGATAATTTGAATCAGACGGATTAAGAGGAATTCGTAGGTAACCCGCCTTGGGATAAAGTGTATTAGAAGTATAAGAGACCTCTTGGCGACGCTTGCGAACCGGAGAGTTCGGTAAACAGGAGGAGGTAACTTGTTGGCCACTCTGTCGAGTGGTGTGGCGAGCTTCAGGCTGTTGTGTCTTCAAAGAAAAGTGTGGATCCGAATAAGCAAGAGCGTGTGAACGTTTTACTTTCCGGACTAGGCGACGGAGTTTTTATACTCGCACATGATTTGAGTCAGAAGATAGAACAGTTACCTCTGCTTCACCTGCGCGGCTAGCTTCCGCATCATCCTGATAATAATCATTGTCAATGAGATGTATGAAAAAAGAACCAAGAGAGTCAAGTTCTACCTCTGACTCCGGATCATCAAGCTCTTCATCATTGGGAATATCAGAAGCCTCGGTGTTTTTCTTCTTCGCTGGCCTCTTTGTAACCTTGGTCTTAACACGAGGCGCTCTCACCGGTTTATCTTGTGACTTCCTCTTCCAGAACGGATCATCACCCTGTATAGATGGACAGGAAATTGTAAAGAATTTTAAAGAGGAGGCGGATTAAGACAAAAAATGAGGTAATTCTTACAGCAGGCGGTTTGTTGGACGCACAGAAGGGACTAAGCCCTACTCTGCTACATACAACCACCAGTTCATCAAGCATCTTCTTGACCGCTTCAGTGACTTCATCCTCAGTGAGCTGGATGTCAATATGACGCTGAGGGTCTTTCGGATCTCCTGTGTACTCACACATTAAACCGGGGCGTCGTCTTAAAGGCAGAATACTCCAAGAAACCCAACATCGAATGAAATCAACGCCTGTTAGGCCATTTGTAACAAAGGCTCTGAGTTTTGATAGCTGAGGGGCATATTTGGATTGCTCCTTGGCAGTTAACCATTGAGGGACCGGATGAGTTTTGGTAAGCCGGTACGCCCGATAACCCGACAGAGGATTTTCATTATCCGAAGCTGTATTGCGACAATAAAACCAAGTATGATTCCAGTCCTTGGGGGTGGCTATGATGTTTGGCATGAGGGAAGTCAACATCCTTTCTCTTCTGGATTGAAACGCCCCCGAGTTCAGTGTTGGGCCCGTCTGTAAACTCAGTACGGCGGTTTAAATAAAAGAAGTCCTGGAACAACTCCTCAGTGGGTTCCTCTTGCAAGTAGACTTCGCAAAATACTTGAAAGTTGCATATATTGGACATAGAATTTGGTCCAATATCTTGAGGGTGGATCTGGAAGCTGGCAATCACGTCACGAAAGAATTTTGATATGGGCGGGCTGAACCCTCGATTCAGATGGTCAGTAAAGACAATCACTTCTCCATTCCGGGGTTCAGGAGGATTTTCTGGATCGGGAACGCTCCAGTGGATGGTTTCTTTGTTCGCTAAAGCGCCAGTCAAGACATACCAGTCAGTGGTACTTCGGTAACCCGAGAAGGAACCCAATTGCAAGCATAGAACTGTTTGGCCATTTCAAATGACAAGCTGGAAAGGAAGATTAAAACCAGTTTACAATTTATGACTGATATGCATAAACCGGTATCAGGCCGGGGGAAGGAGATAATGAAACATATGTGCATTGATAAACCGGATTCAGGCATTAAAGGTTGAGTTGGCGGTTTAAAGTGAGGGCTAATGGTAACTGGCGGATTATCATTTTCTAAAGGTTAAACCGCCTACAATGGTGTGGAGGTTACAGATATGAAAAAATTGCTAAGTGTTGTATAAAAATGTTCTGCAAATTAATAGTATAATTTTGGATCTACCGCAGTTCAAAAAAGAACAAAATTCTCAAAACCCTAAGTGGTGACAGCGGAACGGCAAAGGTCCAGATGAGATCTGTTTACTAAAGAAGGAGTGCTATGATAAAGAAAAATAAGCTATAGCTACGGCCGCGCAGGGAGGATAACAAGTTTATCAAGTTCTAATGTGGCAAACAAGGTACAGTAATGAAGGACGATGAACATCGACAAACAACATTGAACACCAAAACCCTAGCAGTAGATCTGGGGAAGAAGGAAAGGTAACTTACAGAGATTGAAGGGATAGCGGAGAGGCACCGCGTTTCTCTGGTCAAATCAGGTTGATGCAGCGGCCGTCGCTGGAGCAGAGGCGAAGGTCGATGGCGGCGGCGGTGTTCAAGCTCTAAGGCGACGTGAGGAAGAAGACGAGGTGAAGAGGCACGGAGGGAGGAAAAGGAATGACCCTTGGTCATATTTATAATGTGAAGCGATAAGAGACAGGCGCGAGAATCGAGGAATCCAAAAAATGGATATTTAACACAGATATTGCCTCGATTTGCGAAAGTTCATTAGTAAAAGGGAAGTATTTACAGGTGACGTCATGGCAATTTATTATGATCTCGAAGGATGACATCACGACGGCTTACAAAGGTTCACATGAAGATGATGTCATGGCGGTTTACAAGGTCGACAAGAAGATGTCCAAGAAGAAATTTTTTCAAAGTGTTGAAGCTTGACATGAACAGGTTCAAATCAATCTGGGGCCTAATGTTGGGGATATAACTACTGAGTATAAACCGCCCAGGAGTGGCCGGGTTACACTCATAAGGAGTCATCCGTATTGAAGCCCATGAAGACAAGAAGTGTGGCGCTTTACTATAGAGACGTGAAGGCCCAAAGCCCAAAGGCAGATTAGGGCCCGTAGACATAAACCGCCATGAGATATGTAACTTGTGTTGCAAGATAGGGAAAGGTAGAAACTGATCCGGACACATGTATGAGCCGGCCTCGGGATTCTGTAAACCGCCGGGCGTCAACCTGTGTAGATAAAGGGACGACCCGGCGGCAGTTCAGGAACAAGAAATAACAACTCGAGAACCAGGCAAAGCGGATTCGCTTCCTGATCATCGAGACCCATCAATTCCACTACAACTGGATTGTAGGCTTTTACCTTCGCCACAAGGGGCCGAACCAGTATAAAATCCCCATGTCCTTTGTCCGGTTTAACCCCTTTAAGCTAATCTTGTTGCGATGGTCCACGACTAAGTCCTCTCACTAGGACATCTGACGTGTTAATTCCACGACACATATTCTATAATTAAAGAACTGATAAACGAACGTCTCAACAATTGAAGAACAATTGCCTAATGGATTCTGGAATTATCTATTTAAAATATTGATATTTTACCTCCTCTATTTACTTACACGTAAAATAGACAATGATGCATTTCAGAAGTAGATACAAAAATGTACATATATTTGTAATTCATCAAAGTGACACAAAATACTTTGTGAAGAAATGTGGTTTGTTCATTTTTTTTCTAAGATAAAATATTTTCATTTAACAAAAGATTTTTAAGTTCATTGTCTCCCAAAAACTAACCAAGTCACATTCTTTGCAATTTGTGATTCAAAGTTAAATCAATTTTATCGATCCAAGTTAAACTTATATTATAGATATGTTTTATTTCAATATTTAGGTGTAGTATTACAGTGTTAATTTTGCTAGTATTATAGGAAATTGTAGCGATTAATATCATGTGTCAACAAATGGAGTCATAATTATAACAAAGTAACAACGTTTGGTATAAATATATGATGACAATATATTTTAACTCACGCTAGATCCATCAACTTACTAGGCTAACCTTATCATGGCAGGATAGTTTGTTTGGTTTCTGTCAAGTAAGTTGTGCATGCATGTCGGATCTGAGAATCCCATGTACTTAGGTAGTGGAGAGGAGCCCCATGCACATGTCCATACCTCTTTGTTTTTCCTCCTGATTAGTATTGGTTACTATGTGATGAGGTCATGGAATGGCAATACCGGTAGGGATAATGACGAGCTGATCGGGAGGTCGTTAGCTCCTTTCGCTTTGTAATCTAATAAAAGATAAGGAAAGTCAACCAGAAACGTTGCAGTGTTTTTTCAGCATAAAATTTCTCTTTTGCGTGTGTATCTCTCCTGAGCTCCACACTTCCTATCTCGCACTAGGTAACGACAATTGGCATCAGAACTTTGGTGTTTGATCCATCCTATACGTGACGGGGTGGCACTCGGTTCTCTATGGCCATGTCGGGACAGCGAGAAAGCAAACAATCAGTCTGAAAAAGGGCAGACCGCAGTCACCGTCCTCCATGTCGGCAGTGGTGAAGTCCGCATCATTGAGGACGAGTGGAGGGAGGAGAGTTCTTCATCAAAAATGACTCTCACTCGCACCAATTAACTACATGGAATGGATGCTCCTCATGTAGGTAAAACTGCAATGGACGGCTACCAAATTATTATTTTTGTTGCTTTTAGAGTCAAGTGCGGAAATATAAGTTTTCTAGACATGCAACTAAGTGATATAACCCTATATGATGCATTACAACAAGAAGCTACAAGGCAACACACGAGCAAGTAGAAACAACAAGTAAAGTAAGGGTAGATAGACAACCGAAAGTGGTGGAGAGGATGATGTAATCCGTCTTCATGTATCCTTCTTGCTAAGGGTGTCACCGACCAACAAAATGTTTCACTTCCATAGATATATTAGTTGAAAGCACGCTCAAAATATAGTTAGTCATCTAATCATCAATATCAAAACCCTCATTAGGGGCGGATGTCTTTTCAATCTCCCCTTTTTTGTGGTTGATGACAATATGATTAGATACAACATAACAAGATATTATGATATGATGAACAAGAATTCTAAAGGTTTAGGGTTAGCTACCCCTATGTATGTGCACTAACAAAAATATATTTGTTTGCACATGCATACAAGGTGCACATGATAAAATCAATGTTGTTCCAAAAACTTCTAGACACACACATGGATTTGTTAGAAGTGTGTTCTACTTTTTATAACAAACTTGTTACATATGAGACGCTTTAACAAAATAAGATGACCGTTGCATCCTTATTATATACTCTCTCCATCTCAAAATAACTGCCGGTTTTGGGACGGCGGGTTATGTCGATGTACATTATCAATTACTCAGGTAATTAGGTTTCTCCCTTAGCATGCTGGAGACGGAGACCGCGGGTGTGACCGGGGGTGCGCCGTCCCTTTCCTCCGGTGGTCGACGGCGCGTCGGCGGCCGGTTTTGTGCCCGAGCCGATTCCGACGAGGAAGACGCAGACGGGGACGGAGATGGGATCCCGGCGACTACTCCGCCGTTGCCGAACCATCAGATCTCATTTGCGAGTTTTTTAATTCAGGTTACGACGAAGAAGAAGTGGCTACGACGATCGATAGCGTGTTGCCCCCTGATGATCCGGCAAGAATTGGACTTCACGCGGGAGAGAAGAACGAGATGATCCGTCGCGTAGTTCATCGGAGAACGGCGGCGATGGCGATCAGAGCATGGAAAGGTCCCCTCCCTAAGGTAAGTCTTCCAAATCTTACGCTTTTCGATATGATTAGGCCGGATTCATGGATTACGGTTAAGAGGCGAAAAAACATGTGACGGACAGTCGTTCGACCGGCGCCGGCGACAGTCGCGGCATCCATGCCGGCAGTCCAGGCGATCGGGATCTCGGCACTAAGGACACGCCGTTTGAATTCAATTCTAGGCCGCGATGGGCCGTCTTTGAGTGGGTCCTGGAAGCAAGTGAATGGGACGGGGTTAGCTGGGTATGTGGCCCAGGCTAAACCGGTCCCTATCCAACTTGGCTGCGACATCCCATGCATTGCTCTGATCGATCTTTCTCCTGTACATTCGCCGTCGCTGCTCGCTAGGGTTACTCGACGAGGGAAGTCGGGGTTCCCCGTGTGTGGTCCTGGGCGTGCGAGGCGTATTCCTCCCTTCGTGGCTATGGTGGGCCGTGGGGCTGCTGCACCTCCGGGCAAGAAGCCGACAGTGTCGGCTGCAGCGGGTCGCGGCGGGGCGGCGCTGCCATCGGCTGCTGGCGCCGGGCATGGTGCCTCGGCTGTGACGGGCCCTAGGCCGCCAGTGGATGGCGGGGTTGCGCATGTTGGGGTGGGGCGTGGAGGTGGCCAACCGGGCGCTCGGCCGAGGTCCCGGTCGTGCAGCCAGCTGCGGGAAGGGCCGGTGTGGCTCATCCTCGGCCGCCGGTGCCGGTCTCGGCTGCTGCGGCTCCTGCTGCGGGCCGGGGCGTTTCAGCCCAAGCCTCGAGGCTGCAACCTCCCGGGAACTAGGCTACGACACCTAGTCTCTAGCCTCGAGCTGCGCCGCCTCACTATGTTGCGAGGCCGCCACAAAAGCAGCCTGGGCCGCTGCAGACGTAGGCACCACTGCCTCAAAACATGGGTGCTGGAGGTGCCAGTGGACCGCCCCAGGGACAATGGGGTGATGATGGATACAATGCGTATGGCGATGGTCAGCACCATGGGTCGTCGTCGACGGGCGGTGGCCAGGATATGCTTGGCAGAGCGATGGTTCCATGGAGAGACCTTTTTACGGTCCGCCGGGTGGTTTTGTTGAGGGGGCGTCTAGCCCTAACCATCGGCTGCGAGGTGGTTATCGTGGTTATCGTGGTGGTCGAGGAGGTCGGTTCCATAACCGTCAGCCTCCTCCGCATGTGGTCATCGAGCAGGCGGCATCCGAGGGGGTGGCAGACCCCAGACAGACATCGGAACTGTCTGGTCAGGCTATGGATGTGGTGACAGCGCTGGCCAATGCGAAGGTACCTGGGACTGAGACCACTGTGATGGGCTCGGTTGAGGCTATGGACAGGGCTGACCCTGACAGAGTGTCCAAATGGGCACGCAAGAAAGAAAGATGCTTTGTTATCGTTGTGGCGAGCGAGGCCATTTTATTGCTGAGTGTGTGGCGGAGCTATGTGATACCTGTGGCAAGCCAGCTCATGCTTCGGGGGAATGCCCGATGTTTCGTGATCAGATGCCGAATATTACTATTTATGGAGTATATTGCGCTGAGTTGATGTTCTTTGAGTCTCCTAGTGCGAGGGAGATCCCAGAGGAGACCCAGAGCATGACCACTGGGGTCGTGAAAGTTACCAAAGATGATGTTTCTGAGCATCATATTGTGCAGAGGCTCAAGGAGTTGGCTCCAGGTGACTTCCAGTGGTAGCTTGTCAGTATCGAGGCCAATATGTTTAAGGTAGACTTTCCTTCTGTTGAAGATTGGCAGAGAGTTCTAAGTTTTGGGTTGTGCAGAGTGCCTGGCACACAGTGCATCTTGGAGTTCCATGAGTGGAAGAGGTTAGAGACACAGGGCAAGCCTCTTACTCAGGTCTGGCTACGTTTCTCCGGGGCACCCTCCAAGCCGTTGCAGGATGCTCGTGTCGTTGCTAGCTTGGGAATCTTGGTTGCGAAACCTGAGAGAGTGGATATGGCCTTCACCCGAGCTAACGGAGTGGCCCGACTGTTGGTGAGTGTTCTGGATATTGAATTTGTGCCTGATGTGGTCAAGTGGACATATAAGGGCCAGATTTTTAACCTTGACATTGAGTTTGAGGAGACCGAGCTTTTCACTGAGGCTATCAATGGGACTGATGTTGACATGCACGAGGGAGATGACAGCTCGGGCGCTAAGGAGGCGCCGGTGGATGAGGCTGGAGGTAAGGGGTCCAACGTGTCGGCGCCCGTCTCTCAGATGCCCGGGAACGGGGCGGCACCCTCGGCGTCGGTGCCGATGAGTACCCTGAGATTTGGGTCTTTCCAGCCAGCTTCTGCCCCCCCCCGACTCTGGAGTGATCGGGTGGAGTCTGATGATGTGTTGGAGCGTTCGTTACCGGCTTTGGATTTTGGTGCTGCTTTGAGTCCCGTGCTCGGGGGCTCGAAGGTGATTCTGTCTGTGTCGACCGTGGTTGACGGATGGGGGGAGGAGTTTGGGCAGGTGGCCCCTCCTTCCCCTTTTTCTCCTCTGGCGGCGACAGAGCCGCCGTTGGCCGTAGTGTCTAGGAGAGGGAGCTCGGGGAAGGTGGCCTCGGCTCCTTCTTCTCCTCTGGCGGCGACGGAGCCGCCGTTGGCCGTGGTGTCTAGGAGAGGGAGCCCGGGGCAGGTGGCCCCGGCTCCTTCTTCTCCTCTGGCGGCGACAGTGCCGTTGCTGACGGCTGTGCTTAGGGGAGGGGGCCCGGGGCGGGTGGCCTCGACTCCCTTCTCTCCTCTCGCGACGTCCGTGCCGATGATGACAGATAGGCCTAGGGGAGAGAGTCTGGGGCAGGTGGCCTCGACTCTTTCCTCTCCTCTGCCGACTAGGGTGGCTGCGCCTCCGGTGGCGCCCGCGACTCCCACCTACCAGAGGGCTGGAGTGGCATCAACCGCTTTTTGGGAGGAGGTCATTGCCTTTGGAGGGATTCCGGATCCGGTTTCTGAGGGGCGACGGATGAGCTACCGTCTCCAGGATCGTCCGGAGGTTGATGACATGCAACAGCGGTGCGCCATGCGGGCGACCAAGCTACGTGACACAGAGGTCACTACTGGTATGTCGGTCAAAACTTCCAATTCCATTTTGCACTTTTCTAATAATGAGATCATTCACAATGCACACGAGTTAGGAGTTTCACTAGGTAGTAATGATGGCGAAATCTCTAAATCTGTTAATGAAATTTTGGACCTGGAAGCGGAACGTGCCTTAGAGTTGATTCATAACTTAGCAGTAGTCAAACCTATGAACGATTCTGACATTGACGCTTTGGGAGTCCGGGTGCTAGATAAGTTATGTGCGGATCTTGCCCCATCCATTGCTGAGACTGACGAGGATGACGGTATTGCACCCCTTGAGGAGAGTGCCCCGATAGAGGGTCAGGAAGTTAGATCTGCCGACCCCGGTTGTGAGGACCAGGGAGATGATCAAAACAAGCTTAAGCGAAAGTGGAGGTGTAAGATATATCATGCATTCGTGGTGCGTAGAAGTGCTAGGGTCCGTACATCGAAAAAATTCCATGATGAACTATGAGAGGCATCTTTTGGAATAACAGAGGTGTGACGGACTTGGATAAAATAAGGTTTCTAGCATATGCTTCAGTTCAACATAGACTAGATTTTATTGCCCTTTCCGAGACTTGAAGGGACAATTTCTCTCCTCAGTTTCTGAGAACTTTATCTGGAGGTGTCGATTTTGATTGGCACTACCTTCCCCCAAGAGGTAGATCAGGGGGATCCTACTAGGGGTGAAATGTGAGGCATTGGAAGTCCGAAGTGTGGTTATGGATGACTTCGCGGTCAAATTTCGGGTCAGATCCAAAGTCGATGGTTTTCATTGGGCACTGGTTGCGGTGTATGGGGTCGCACAGTCGGAACTAAAACCAAACTTTTTGGTGGATCTCGTCCGTATTTGCGGGTCTGAGCAGCTTCCAATCCTGGTTTGGGGCGATTTTAACATTATTAGAAGGAGAGAAGAAAAGAACAATGATAATTTCGACGCCAGGTGGTCGTTTATATTCAATACCATTATTGAAAGCTTGGATCTTAGAGAGATAGAGCTTTCGGATAGAAAATTCACTTGGGCTAATACTTTGCAAAATCCGACATATGAGAAGCTGGATAGAGTCCTAGAGAGCGTCGATTGGGAACAGAAATCCCCCCTGGTTACAGTCCATGCGTTATCTCACGGTATCTCTGACCACACCCCTTTGCTGGTTGACTCTCATGAGGCAACGCATGTGGGTAATAAAAATACCTTCTCTTTCGAACTTGCATGGTTTGAAAGAGAAGGGTTGCTGGATCTGATAGCCAGAGAATGGGCGAAAGATGCAGGAGGAAGGTCTTCTATTGAGAGATGACAGAATAAGATTAGAAACTTGAGGAGTTTCTTGCGAGGGTGGGATAAGCATCTTAGTGGGATTTATAAGGTTGAAAAGGAGAGGCTCCTTACACTTATTCAGGCCCTAGATGTAAAAGCCGAGTCCACAATTCTGCAATCCTCGGAGCTTCATGCCAAAATAGATGCGGAGATGAGATTGAAAGAGATGTTGGGGGAAGAGGAGTTGAAGTGGGCTTTGCAAGCTAAGGTTCGCAAAGTTGTCCAAGGGGACGCTAATACTCAATTCTTTCATATGATCGCCAATTGCAAGCATAGAAAGAAAATAATCTTTCAGCTTGAGCAAGACGAAGGGACGATTTTAGGGCAGGAGAACTTAAAATTATACATAACCAATTATTACAAGCAGCTGTTTGGGCCTCCAAAGGATAATTTTGTGTCCTTGGATGAGTCGAGGATTGAGGATGTGCCTCAGCTGGCTGCTGATGAGAATGATGTTTTAACTGCACCATTCTCAGAGAAAGAGGTGTTTGAAGCGATATCACAGATGAAGAATAATAAAGCTCCGGGGCCGGATGGATTTCCGGCGGAGTTTTATAAGAAATGTTGGCACATCATTAAAGGGGATTTGTTACCGATGTTCCATGATCTATTCTCCGGACAGCTTCACTTGTTTCATTTGAATTTTGGAACAATAACCTTACTTCCGAAGAAAATAGAGGCTGTGAGAATTGAGCAGTTTAGGCCTATCTATCTTCTTAACGTTAGTTTCAAAAAATTTACCAAGGTTGGGACTAATAGACTCACACAGATTGCGCACTCTGTGGTGCAGCCGACCCAAACTGCTTTCATGCCTGACAGAAACATCCTAGAAGGGGTTGTGGTCCTTCATGAAATGCTCCATGAAATCCATACGAAAAAGCTAGACGGGGTTGTTTTCGAAGTGGATTTCGAAAAGGCGTATGATAAGGTTAAGTGGCCATTCCTGCAACAGGCTTTGCGCATGAAAGGTTTCGACCCCGCTTGGAGGAACCAGGTTGAATCTTTCACGCAAAAAGGGAGTGTTGGAATCAAAGTGAATGACGACATAGGTCATTATTTCCAAACACATAAGGGCCCGAGACAAGGAGATCCGATGTCACCTATTCTATTCAACATTGTAGTTGACATGTTAACCATTTTAATAGGTAGGGCAAAGCATGTTGGTCAAGTAGGTAGCCTGGTACCTCATCTAGTTGATGGAGGGGTGTCTATTCTACAATACGCTGATGATACTATCATTTTCATGGAGCATGACTTGGCAAAAGCGAGAAACATGAAGCTGGTGTTATGCTTATTCGAACAATTGACCGGATTAAAGATTAATTTTCACAAGAGCGAATTGTTCTGCTTTGGAAGAGCCAAAGAGGAACAAGAGGCTTACAAGGAATTGTTCGGGTGTGAACTTGGGAATCTATCTTTTACGTATTTGGGTATACCAATTCACCATCGCAAGCTAAGAAATAGAGAATGGAAGTGTATTGAGGATCGATTCGAAAAGAAACTGAGTTGCTGGAAGGGCAAGCTGATGTCGTACGGGGCCCTTCTAATTCTAATTAATTCGGTACTCACGAGCATGCCTATGTTTCTTTTGTCATTTTTTGATATACCAGTTGGAGTTCGGAAAAGACTGGATTTCTATCGATCCCGATTTTTCTGCCAGAGTGATGACCTGAAAAAGAAGTATAGACTCAATAAATGGGATTTTATTTGTCGACCGAAAGACCAAGGGGGTCTAGGTATCGAAAATCTTGAGGTGAAAAACAGATGTTGTCTCAGCAAGTGGTTGTATAAGTTATCTGTAGAGTCGGAGGCCACGTGGACGCAGATTCTGCGTAATAAGTACCTTCATTCCAAAACTTTGTCACAGGTAACCGTGAGGCCGACGGACTCACCTTTTTAAAAAGGGCTGATGAGAGTTAAAGCAGCCTTTTTCAATAGAACAAAGTTTATTGTCGGAAACGGTACTCCCACAAGATTCTGGGAGTATACATGGCTAGGGGAAACCCCCCTCGCGCTTCAATATCCCTCCTTTTATAGCATTGTGCAACGAAGAGACGCCTTCGTTGATACCGTGCTTCAGTCCACTCCCCTCAATATCCACTTTAGGAGAACACTTGTCGGAGCCCGTTGGGAAGCATGTCTCCATTTGGTGAGAAGACTGATGGATGTGCAACTTTTTCAACAGCCAGACACGTTGTGCTGGAAGTTAACCATGAATAGAGAGTTCACAGTTAAATCTATGTATTTAGATGTGATTAACTCTAGCTCTATTCCTAGTTTCAGACATGTTTGGAATGTCAAGGTACCTTGGAGAGTTAAAGTGTTCATGTGGTTTGTACACAAACAAGTCATTTTAATTAAGAACAATTTGACAAAGCACAACTGGACTGGTTCCACGAGATGTAGTTTTTGTGATCATGATGAGACCATCAAACACCTCTTTATTGACTGTCCGATGGCAAAGGTTTTATGGCGGACTGTTCACATTGCGTTTAATATTTGGGATGTGGCTGGACGGGATAGAGTCCCAAACAGCGAGACACATTCGTGTAGGAGTATGTGCTTTACTCTGGGCAGTCTGGACTGCATGAATGATTTGGTTTTTAACAGAATAACAAATACTTATTTTTTGCAGGTTATCTTCCGAGCCACTACATTGATCCTTATGTGGTCGCTACTCACTCAGACAGAGGCCAGGGTGCATTTGGTTACTGGATCTACCCGATGGAAGATGGTAGCTCGGGCTATATTCAGCCGGTTTGAATGGCGGTCATGTAATAGATAAGCAATTAATTTTCCTATCTATCTTTTTGCATGCAGGTTGTGGCTTTTATTTTTTGCTCTTCGTGAACCTTCTTGTCGCTCGTTTGTTTAAGACCTCATGACCTGTGTTGAACTTATTTGCGTTCTAATAAAGGTGACCGTATGCATCGTTCTGATGCAGAGGCCGGGGTTACACCCCTTTTCTAAAAAAAAGATGAACGGGCGGTCCGGAAAAATCCAGCCGACCAAGTTGTAATCCATTCCACTTGTCTAAGCATAAAACAAACGCCGCCTTGCCTGCCGCTTATCCAGCCCCAACTTGCGTCCCACGATCGATTAAGATACTGTGTAGTGTGTACTCCATCGACACAGATCTTTTTCACTTGTTTGTTCTTAGTAAATCACAAGCCGCACCACCACAAAAATGCTGAGGCTTGTTCTCTGGTAGATTTCCCGCTTGTCTAAGCATAAAACAAAGGCCGGGCCACCACAAGATTGCTGAGGTTCTCTTCTAGACTTGTCGAGAGATTTCTGGAGTTGGTGACGGGACCGGTTCGAATGGGAGAATCGAACGGGTTTGGCATCCGAATCGTGCCCGGGAAGACATGGAGTGTGCGCGACGCACGGCCGTCTGTCCTCTGCTCGGGAGTGCTGGCTTGGCTTGTGGATAGGCATGGACTGGCCGGCTGCTCTCCGCCCCGGCGAGCCGAGTGAGTTAAGCATCTTCAATAGATGGTTTAAATGTAAAAGTACCTAATTTTTGAACCGTCTGGGCAAAAAAAGCTGCTCTAACAGACGGTCAATATAAAAAAAAATTAGACCGTAGCCTTCTCGTGATGTAAAATACAACACCTCGTGGTGTAAATTTACATCAGATGTGCATCTGATCCAAAACCAGCCCCCGCCCGCGAACGCCCAACCACCACTTCATAACTTTTCACGTCGCGCCCGTCCGCCCGCCCAAAGACCAGCCGGTCGGAATCCGCCGCCGCGACTGCCCAAAACCTCGCCGTCGGGGCCGCCGCCACCCCACATCCCCGCCGCCACCCTCCGCTGTCGTCGCCCCCGTCGCCGGTAGCCGGCTCGCAGCCGCCCAGACGCCGCCGAATCGGGAGGCAGCCGGTGCGGGGTTCGGCGCCTCCGGCGGTCCGGCTGCCGCTGTAGGCCTCCGCTGGGTCTTAAGCTGCCGCCGACCTCCTCCCCGTCGACCGTGAGCCTTTCCACAGCCGTTGCGCTGGCCGCACAATAGTCGCACCAAGCCCTCCACCCGGTTGCCGAACTATTCTTCGCCGCCCGCCGAGCTCCTCTTGGCCGGCCTCCAAGCTCATTTCTTATCACCGCCGTCGTCCGGAGCCGAACGCAGCCGTCAGCAGCAGCCAATTCAACCGGCGGCCATCTTCTTCCACCGCGCGCATAAGGTGTTCGACGAAATTCCCTAAGGCATCTCCAACCGGTTTTGGACCATGAATTTGGACCATCTATTGGAGTTGCTCTTTTGAACCATGAATTTGGACCACCTGTTGGAGCTGGGCTATTTTCGGAGCTCCAAAATGCACTTTTTGGCGGTTCAAATTTTACAACTCCGATTTTGGACCGTCAAAATTTGAACCATTTATTGGAGATGCTCTTACACAGAGGCGTTCCTTTTTAGTAGGCTGTACTCGAAAAGTCGAACGAACGGTGTTAATTAATTCACGCGCGTGGGCTAAGCTGTATCTATCTCGTCGAGGGCATTGTTGTTTCTTGTGATAGAAAATCGCAGCGGTTTTACACGGAATCATGCATGATTTCCTTCCTTGGCTACCCAACACACGTCGGGCTCGCGTGGACCAGAGGGCCGTGCAACCACCTTTTAATGCTGGCATGGTCAGTGTGTCTTGCGGGGCACTCGTGTTATGCTTGCGCGTAAGCCTTCGTGCAACAGGTCAACTCCGTGTGCCAAGTTTTATACTAATCCATGATTTTAACGAAGAATCAAGGGTGGCTTTGTTGGCAAGAGCATTTTTCATTGACAAAAGCATTTTGCCGCTGTTGTAGACTGAGCAAGCTGCACACATGACTCTCTCGTGTGTATTTCCCTAGGCTACACGTTAGTGCATATGTAATGTGTTGGAAATTCAGCGCAATTTTATTTTATTTTTTGTGGGCTAAGACATATATGCTCCCACAAAATTTAAGAATTTTTAGGAACCTCTACGGTGTATAGCCGGTGCTGGCAGCACCAGGTGCACGACAAAGCCTAGTGCACCGGATATGTCCTCCTTTATGTATGTACTCCCTCCGTCCCGAAATAAGTGTCTTGAACTTAGTATAAATTTGTACTATAGCTAATACAAAATTGAGACACTTATTTTGGGACAGAGGGAGTACTAAATAGTAGGACTCCAAGTCTCCAACCTTTTGATTGACTTAAGGTGAGATGTGCAAGCCCGTTTTGGCATTGAATTGTGCATTCTCTTAAGTTCATATCGCTAAACTCTTCTAACACTGATGTTTTTTCTTATTTTAACCTATAAGTTTCTATATCAACAATATACCGATGAAATTATATTAATTTATTAGTTTTCACCAACCCTATATTCTTTTCCTCGATAAATTTTGTTATGTCTTCTCGAGATACAGATGTAGACCAAACCAAGAAAAACATGATGCACAGTTTTCTCAACTATCTGTTGCAAGTGTTAGTATTTTACCAAGTATAGGGTGCGGTCTGTGAAATAAATCCAAAAAACTAGACGCAATTGATGTGAGTCGTGATAAATGATGTATTTACATGACCAAGTGCAAATTACTCATGTGATGCCACCTAGCTGTTGAACCTTAGAACATAAAAGACATATTTTATCATTAAAGAACTGATAAACGAACGACTCAACAAAATCGAAGGACAATTACCTAATGGATTCTAGAATTATCTATTTAAAATATTGGTATTTACCTCCTTTATTTACTTACACTAAAATAGACAACGATGCATTCTAGAAGTAGATACAAAAATGTACATATATTTGCAATTCATCAAAGTGACACAAAATACTTTTTGAAGATATGTGGTTTTGTTCCTTTTCATTTTTCTCTAAGATAAAATAATTTCATTTAACATAAGATTTTTAAGTGCATTGTCTCCCAAATAAAACAACCAAGTCACATTCTTTGCAATTTGTGATTCAAACTTAAATCAATTTTATCGATCCAAGTTAAAATTATATTATAGATATATTTTATTTCAATATTTAGGTGTACTATTACATTGTTAATTTTGCTAGTGTAATAGAAAATTGTAGTGATTAATATCATATGTCAACAAATAAAGTCATAATTGTAACAAAGTAACAATGTTTGGTATAAATACATGATGGCGGTATATTTTGACTCCCGCTGGATCCATCAACTTACTGAGCTAAGCTTATTGTGGGGATAGTTCGTTCGGTTTCTATCAAATAAGGTGTGTATGTATGTCGAATGTGACATTCCCATTTACTTAGGTAGTGGAGAGGGCAGAATGGACAAATCTGACTCCAGGGAACTGGATGAACTGTTAATCATGGATGCATGTACATGTATGTACGTGTCTGTGGACGTTGCATTGCATGGTGCCACTGTTCGCGTGGGCTATGCGTTGCCACTGAGTCACCAATGCGATGCTTGGCTCTGTTACCCAATTCATTTGTGGTAAACTTGCTTATCCGAGCAATGCGGTGACTGTATATAGTTTACAAGAGGTTTCCAAGTCATGAGAAGAAGCTCAAATTAGCTCAGGCACACTAAGTTTTTGTGCTAATAATAATATGACTTGATTAAGTAAAACCCTGAGAGGCCCAACCTTGTCGTGACCTTTATGCACACGGCTAGGTATCACCAGCTTGTATTTTCCAAGCCCCGAGCATGTTGGCCACTAGTGCAGCGCCTAGAGGTCAGGCACCTAGCTCTTAGGCGTTGCACATTGACTTAATAATTTCCAGGCATGAGGAACCCTCTGTTGCTCTCTGTTGTCTGCGGTGGTTAATAAGTGCACGTGTAACGCCTTTTCGTCTAAGCGCTGCACAATTAGGGGTGGAGACAGGCCTGACCCAGAGGTGCCATGCTGGCCAGATGTGTGGCGCCTGTCAGTCCGACCCACCACAATATAGTGTGGCGCCGAGCTGTTGGGCGCTACAGAAAAAGGTTCGGCTGGGTGAAATAGTTTCACCAGCGGTTTAGTTTATGAAATAGTTTAATCCTCAGGTCATATTTGTCTATTCTGCTAGTGGAGAGGAGCCCCCATGCACGTGTCCCAACCTCTTTGTTTTTCCTCTTGATTAGTATTGATTGCTATGTGGCGAGATCATGGAATGGTACTACCGGTAGGGATGATGACGAGCTGATCGAGATGTCGTTAGCTCCTTTCGCTTTGTAATCTCATAAAAAAGGAAAGTCAACCAAAAACGCTGCAATGTTTTGTCAGTATAATTTTTTTCTTTTGCGCGTGTATCTCTCTCCGAGCTCCACACTTCCTCTCTCGCTAGGTAATGGCAATTGCCATCAGAAACTTTGGTGTTTGATCCATCCTATACGTGACGGGGTGGAACTCGATCCTCTATGACCATGTCGGGATAGCGAGAAAGCAAAGAACCACTCTGGAAAAAGGGCAGACCGCAGTCACCATTTGCCATGTCGGCTGTGGCGAAGTACGCATCGGTGAGCACGGGAGGAGGGGGAGAGTTCTTCATCAACAATAACTCTCACTCGCACGAACTACATGGAATAGATGCTCCACATGTAGATAAAACTGCAGTGAGGGATCAAAGATATTGATATTGTCGCCTAGAGGGGGGTGTCAATGGGAGGATACCAAATTAAACTTTTCTTGTTGCTTTTAGAGTCAAGTGAGGAAATACAAGTTCTCTAGACATGCAACTAGGTGATACAACCCTATATGATGCATTACAATAAGCTAGGAAGCTACACAAGGCAACACACAAGCAAGTAGAAATAACAAGTAATGATAGATAGACAACCGAAAGTGGTGGAGATGATGACGTAATCCGTCTTCATGTATCCTTCTTGCTTAGGGTGTCACCGCCAACAAAATGTTTCACTTCCATAGATGTATTAGTTGAAAGCACGCTCAAAATATAATTAGTCATCTAATCATTAATATCAAAACCCTCATTAGGGGCGGATGTCCTTCCAATCTCCCGCTTTTTGTGGTTGATGACAATATGATTAGATACAACACAACAACATAGTATGATGTGATTAACAAGCATTCTAGAGGTTTAGGGTTAGCTCCCCCTACGTATGTGCACTCACAAAAATTATTTCTTTCCATACACATACAAGGTGCACAAGATAAAATCAATGTTGTCCCAAAGACTTCTAGACACACACATGGATTTGCTAGAAGGGTGTTCCACTTTTTGTAACTTGTTACATATGAGACGGTTTAACAAAATAAGAGGACCCTTACATCCTTGTTACGTACTCTTCTGTCTTAGAATAAGTGTCGATTTTGGGATGAGTGAGTACAAGATATGTCGATGTACATTACCGACTCCGGGTGAACTGGCCATCCGGAAAAATCCAGCCGACCAGGTTGGCTTGAAACGGCTAAAGTAATCCATCACACTTTTTTTTGCGGGAGTAATCCATCCCACTTGACAAGTCAGAGCCGCCTTGCCTGCCGCTTATCCAGCCCCACGAAGGATTAAGATACTGTGCAGTGACACAGGTCTTTTTCACCTGTTTGTTCTTAGTAAATCACAAGCCGCACCACCACAAAAATGCTGAGGCTTGTTCTCTGGTAGATTTCCCGCTTGTCTAAGCATAAAACAAACGCCGGGCCACCACAAGATTGCTGAGGTTCTCTTCTAGACTTGTCGAGAGATTTCTGGAGTGGGTGACGGGACCGGTTCGAATGGGAGAATCGGACGGGTTTGGCATCCGAATCGTGCACAGGAAGACATGCATTGTGCCCGACGCACGGCCGTCTGTCCTCTGCTCGGGACTGCTGGTTTGGTTTGTGGATAGGCATGGACCGACGGGCACGCCTGCCCGCCGCCGCTCTCGGCTCCGGCGAGCCGAGTGAGTTGCACGGTGGCGTTCCATTTTTAGTAGGCTGTACTCGAAAAGTCGAACGAACGGTGTTATTTAATTCAGCCGTGTGGGCTAAGCTGTGTCTATCTCATCGAGGGCATTGTTGTTTCTTGTGATAGAATATGGCAGCACTTCAATGCATGAGCTGCGAATCAACCTGTGGTTGGATGGTTAGGTGAACAGTAGTATTTCAGTCCTGATGTTGCTCGCGTTTATCCTGAATTTATTTTAAAATTTTCAACGATCAGTTTTAATACCGTGTTAAAAAAAATCATGCATGGTTCGCGTGGACCATACGGCCGTGCAACCACCTTTTTAGTGCTAGCATGGTCAGTGTGTCCAGCGGAGCACTCGTGCTATGCTTGCGCATGAACGATGCGTAGCTTCGTGCAACAGGTCAACTCCGTACGTGTGCCAAGTGTTATGCTAATCCATGATTTAACCGAAGAATCAAGGGTGGCTTTGTTGGCTAAGAGTTTTTCTTTTCATTCACAAGAGCTCTTTGACGCTGTCGTAGACTGAGCAAGCTGCACCGACGACTCTCTCTCGTGTGCATTTCCCTAGGCTACACGTTAGTGCATGTGTAATGTGTTGGAAATACAGTGCAATTTTATTTTATTTTTTTGGGGCTAACTCATATATGTTGCATATATGTTCCCACAAAATTTAAGAATTTTTAGGAGCCTCTAGGGTGTATAACCGCCGCCTGGCAGCACGAGGTGCACGACAAAGCCTAGTGCACCAGATATGTCCTCCTTTATGTATGTATTAAATAGTAGGACTCCAAGTCTCCAACTTATTGATTGACTTAAGGTGAGATGTGCAAGCCCGTTTTGGCATTGAATTGTGCATTCTCTTAAGTTTATATCGCTAAACTCTTCTAACATTGACATTTCTTCTTATTTTAACCTTTAGGTTTCTATATCAATAATATACCGATGAAATTATATTAATTTATTAGTTTTCACCAACCCTATATTCTTCTCCTTGATAAATTTTGTTATCTCTTCTCGAGATGCAAATGTAGACGGAACCAAGAAAAACACGATGCACGGATTTCTCGGCTATCTGTTGCAAGTGTTATTTTTTTACCAACTATAGGGTGCATCTGCGAAATAAACCCAAAACACTAGACGAAATTGCTGTGAGTCAAGATAAATGATGTATTTACATGACCAAGTGCAAATTACTCATGTGATGCCACCTAGCTGTTGAACCGTAGAACATAAAAGAAACTAGTAGCCACGGGCCAACAAATAAATTTATAACCAATGCTCATTTTCCTCCCTATGAACAAGCATCTTGCATTAAATGTTCAACCACAACACAAATGCAAGCACCATCTTCTTTGTATTCTTACAAACAGAAAGCACCCCTCGAGCCGGTCTTTCTCACTAAACTTGCCGTCCATCATCTTTTTTGTCCATACATCATTCATCTTCTCAATCTATTGCCCCTTGACTCTGCATGTAGCTTCCATGTCGTTGTCTTGTTGTCACAAAAGGTCAAAAAACAACCCGACCACATCACCTTCCCGATCTATTCCTAATCCAAGAAAGCTAAATCTAGTGGAATGCGTGTGCGTTGCCTTGAAACAACAAACTTATCTATGAAAACATATAAAAAATATCATTATATGCAGTGTGTACATCCCATGCTTATGACTGTTGTCACAAGTACTTCTTGTCTATCTCTTGCTTTCCTCTAAATATGTCTTCGACACTCTGCATTCCACCGACATTGAGTTGCATCAGACGATAGTTGACCACCGACGCAATTTGGTGGTTAGAGCCCCCCATCGTGTTGATCTCTCCCCCCTAAACCTCTGTGAATCTCTTGCTTGAACCTGATGTGTGATCCCCGGCTGCAATCCATTGTAAACCAACCTAAAACCATGTCAAAAATAAAATGTTGATACAATTTTAGCTGGGCGATCACCCTTTGTTGCATGCCCAAAAAAAAGTGTGCCACTGAATCTACAAGAATGTCGGGTATATGTGCTAGCATGCAAGATAAGAGGAATGGAGAGAAGTTTCATAAAAATACTAAAAACCATGATGATTTCACCTGGTTCATCCTCTGCGCAGTTCTTGTGCTTCAAATTTAAGGTCAGCTCCTTCCTATCACATCATTGTTGTGTTTGTAAAGACTTCCCAAGCTTTACCTTTCCCACAGCAAGTGATGACTTCACTGCGTATATATATGCATCCTGTGCAACATAGGAAGACTGCCTAAGTTTACACTTATTCCATTCCCATCGCTTAAGCTGCAGTGGAAAAGATTTCGGACATTCAAGATTCAACAGTAGCTAGCTAACAAAGTGTGAGATGTTAAGCCCAGATTGGTACTCAACTTCATTTCAATTGGGCTTGTCTTGACCGTAAATCTGATCCGCATATCAAATATATATACATATTCTTAGAGTTTCATATGAAAAAGCATAATGTTTCACTTCAAAGAAAATAAGAAAGGACACATTTATTAGTCATGTCGCCAAACTGACACACATCATGAGAAACTATAGGGTCATGGCACACCTTTTAGTACTTTTCTTTCTATTTTGCTGGAATATGTTTGTATAAGTTATCAGACAACTACCAAACTCTATTTGTATCACTTATCTGGTCTCACTGTTTTCTATGCAGTCTTTTGTCACAACCACATTCAGCAGGATTTGTAGCCTCCTCTTCCTATCTGTTAGGAATTGGCTTAGATGAGGATGGTAAAAGTAGGGTATGTTGAACATGCAAGACACTGATGAGTACATAGAAATGAGAACATGTGCTCATGCTCTGTAATCAGTGCGATGATGGGTAAAAAAATTACTGGCCTCAACATATCTAGCACGACAAAAATTTGCAGGATAAAAGCAGAATTACTCTGTGGTACCTAGGAGACAACATAGATTTGCCCAATTTACAGATCTTACTCAAATCCTGGAATTCTAAGATTCTCAATTCCCACTCAATGCATCCTCATAATAAATCTGGAACAAAGACATGGTGGACTGTTGGTCGGTCCGCTCTTGATTGGCTAGTAGAAAACTGCAGTGAAACAGCAAGCAAGAACAATCCTATAAAAGAAATTATATGAGTTCTAACAAGTCACTAGTTCGATTCAAACATCAACACATGTAACACTGGCACTGATTCACCATGAACCATGGTATTGAGTATTGAGAGATACAATAGTCGATGCATTTAGAGATATCTAGGCACAACCGCACAAGCATTCACACAGTGAAAGATAAGAGGGGATTCTAAGTTTCTTTCATAGTACTTCTAGGTCATCACATACATGCCCGTGGCAACTTCCGATATATCGACAATAAATCCTTCATTGTAACATTGTGTTAAATTGCAGTTATTCATGCCAATCCCCATTCACCGGGGTGAGTTGGGGAGGAGGGAGGGCATCCTCGCTGACATCCGAGAGGGCCTCGTTGGCTGTGGCGGAGTCAAGAGCAGAATCACATGTACTTCCAGTTAAACCTAGTCATTTCTTGGGCCAGGCAGCGGCCGGGCTAGCAAAAGGCCAAGGTGCAAATATGAAGCCTGAGCCCGACATGAAATCTAGTTTTTTCACTAAGTTCAAGCCCGAGCTCGGCCCGACGGGAAAGCCTAAAGCACGAGTCCCAACCCGAAAGCACGAGAATAAACATTTGTACAAAGTTTAGCTATGTCGTCTTCCTCCTTTTTGCAAATTCATACCTGTTTTGTCCAGAGCTACAAGCCGTGAATTAAGCTCTAAACCATGCAAAAAAAGGCTCTAAAAAGTTAAAATAAAAATACATGTGCACACGCATACATGTCAGATCATCCACACATTTACACATGGAGAACAAACACCGAGCAAGCATGCATCGACACGTCTTCTCAAACAAGCGTACACATCCAGATCCGGTAGTAGACAAGATCCATCACAAATACATCTAGCACAGGATACATCTAGATCTGAAATATTGATAAGATTCATGACAAATACATCTAGCACAGGAAAGGTGATTTACGCTCTGATCAGTGGAGAAGGGATCTACAACCCCATGCCTCATGCAACACACGTTAAGGAGAGCATCCACGACCAACGTCACCTCAGTTGCCGCCGCTGCCGTGTGATGGGGCAGCAGGAGGATGCATCCTCGATGGACGGGAGGAAATCCTTGGCACAACCATGCTCAAGAGGACAAGCACGTCCTTGACGGAGGCCACGGCGCCACAACGCATGACAGGCCAATGTCGTAGCAACGATGGAGACCATGGCACTGCCTCGCAGGGCAGGTCGAACGACGGCCTAGATGCATCCATATGACCATACATGAGAGTCAAAGCCTCGTAGAAGGCTTGGCTACAAGGGAGACGCGCCGAGAGGACGTTGGAAATGGTTGAGTCACTAGTAGAAAAAGGACCTAATATGAGACATATTAGTGCCGGTTTGATTTTGAGCCAGCACTAATGTATCCATTAGTGCCGGTTCCAACGGCTAGCCGGCCGTTCTCATTAGTACCGGTTCGTGGCGAACCTTTAGCACCGGTTCGTGCCATGAACCGGTACTAAAGAGAGTGGTGGCAGGGTGTTGTCAGTCTGGGACCCCTCCAGCACCTTTAGTACCGGTTCGTGGCACGAACCGGTCCTAAAGGTCGACGTACATAAACCCTTCGTCCACCCGAGCCACTCTGTTCTTCCCATTTCCCCTCACTTCCTCTGTTCTTCCTCTCTCTTCCTCGAGCTCCTCACAAATTTTGCCCAAAATTTGTCAAGATTTGAAGGCCCCCATCCATTTAAATTGATCTCGGACATTATCGATATCTAGTCACACAACTAATACACATGCATATTGATCTCCTTCTTAACAGTTCAGAGAGGTGCGGGATAAGCTCCTACCATCGGACCGCATACTAGCACTTCAAGAGGAAATAGCCAGATTTTTGCTCGACCAGGTCATAGATCCCAAAAGAGAATACTATTACCCGCTACCACCCCCATAAACCACTTGTCATCGTGCTCCAGAGGCACCAAAGGCAACATATGTAGGAGAAATTGTATATGTATATACATGTGTATGTGTGAATAATTAATGGTGTTGGTTTGTGAGACATTCAATGATATATATATATATATATATATATATATATATATATATGTGGTTCTACGTACGAGAAAATCTATTTCCATATATGCATAAGGTGTACAATTTGTAGTATCTTGAAATACCAGCAAAAAAAATGAATGGAAAATAAATAAAAAAAAACCCAAATATTTAGTACCGGTTGGTGTTACCAACCGGTACTAATGCCCTACGCGCACCCCGGGTCTGGCTCGTGCCACGTGGTGGCACTTTAGCGCCGGTTCATGACGAACCGGTACTAAAGGGGGGGGGGGGGCTTTAGTCCCCACTTTTTAGTGCCGGTTGTCAAACCGGCACTAAAGGCCGTTACGAACCGGCATTAAAGTTCTGCACTAGTGAGTGGGGGAGCCCGCGCTGTGGTTTGATTTTCGGTTTGAGGTTTTTTTTGCCCTAGGCCGAGATGGCCGAATTTCGGCTGTTTTCAAAATTTCCGGCTGAAAGTTGACCACATTTTGACTGCAATTTGACTTAAATTTGACCAATATTCACCAAATTTAACCAATTTTCGCCTAAAGATACTTTCCGCCCCAGGCTGAGATGGGCGAAATTCCGCACCACCGCTAGCCTAGACCACTTGAGGTGGAAGGAACTTGGGGAGATTAGGGTTGTGGAGTGGTGAGCTGTTGTGGGGAGGTTGGTTTGTATGGCGGCTCCAGTAGATCGAACCAAATCGGATTGCGTGTTTCGGTTGGTTCGGCAGCGTCCTGATTTCTTTCCTTCCAAAGAAGAGGCGATGAACGCGTCCTGATTTCTTTTCTTCGAAAGAAGAGGCTGGTTTATATGGAAAGTGATGTTGTATATGGTTGGAGGAGGATACAGTTGCTTTTGTATATGAAACGTTTGGTTTTTGGGGCAACAGAGGTGTGAGATGGAAAGAAAATCGCTGGGGCTGGAAATGAAAACCATGGTGGTGGTCGGTGAAAGAAAAATAAATGGGGAGGGGTGAAGACGAACGAATAGAATGAACGACCTACATACTGGGACTTTAGGAGTAGAGATAATGGAGAACCGGGGCTCGCCATACTGCCGAGGGGGCGCGGAGAACAAGAGCTCGCCACCCGCCCAGAAGAAAGTTTTGAAATGTGATTGAATATGTGTCGTACATGAGAAAGTTTTGTACAGGGAAAGTCTTGATTGTTGTTTTTCTGTTGTATGGCTGATTGGTGTTGTATCTGGAAAGTCTTGATTGTTCGTCCAGGAGAGAGTTTTGTATGAAAAGTCTTGATTGGTGCTATATCTGGAAAGTCTTGATTGTTCGATTGATGTTTTCTTTTATATGGGAAGTATCGATTGATTGTTTGGTGGGGGAGGTTGGCCTTCGATCGGAGGGGGGAGGGGTACGAAGCGACGAGACGACCTACCAACTGCTCCATTAGAAGTAGAGATATTTTATCGTTAAATAACCAATAAACGAATGACTCAACAACTGAAGGACACTTGCCTAATGGATTCTAGAATTATCTATTTAAAATGTTGATTTTTACCTCCCCTATTTACTTACAACTAAAATAGACAAGGATGCATTCCAGAAGTAGATACAAAATGTACATATATTTGCAATTTATCAAAGTGACACAAAATACTTTGTGAAGATATGTGGTTTTGTTCATTTTTATTTTTCCATAAGATAAAATAACTTCATTTAACAAAAGATTTTTAAGTGCATTGTCTCCCAAATAAAACAACCAACTCACGTTCTTTGCAATTTGTGATTCAAACTTAAATCAATTTTATTGGTCCAAGTTAAAATTATATTATAGATATCTTTTATTTCAACATTTAGGTGTACTATTACATTGTTAATTTTGCTACTGTAATAGAAAATTGTAGTGATCAATATCATATGACAATAAATGGAGTCATAATTGTAACAAAGTAACAATGTTTGGTATAAATATATGATGATGGATCAACTTACAGGGCTAAGCTTATCGTGGCATGATAGTTTATTCCGTTTCTGTCAAATAAGGTGTGCATGCATGTTATGTTAGAAGTATATTTGTGTAGAGATAAGGAGTAGAGATATAATAGTTTAAATATACTACGACTTGTCTAGTATAAACAATGACTCTCACTCGTACGAAATACTTGGAGTCACTAGTAGAAAAGGGGGTATTGGTCCAGGCCGGGTCAGCCCATTAGTCCTGGTTCAATCCAGAACCGGGATCAATGGGGGCATTGGACCTGGTTTGTGAGCCCCGGGGGCCGGCCGGGCCACGTGGGCCATTGGTCCCGGTTCGTCTGGACCTTTTGGTCCCGGTTGGTGGGACGAATCGGGACCAATGTGCCTTGGTCCTGGCCCACCACCATTGGTCCCGGTTGGTGGCCTGAACCGGGAACAAAGGCTTCCCTTTAGTCCCGGTTCAAGCCACGAACCGGGACCAATTAATTGCCTATATATACGCCCGCGAGCAGAGCACTCTCAGTGCTCTGTTTTTTGTGGCCGGCGAGGAGAGAGCTTTGTGGTGCTCTAGCTCACCTCCTATGCACACGAGGTGTTCGACGGAATACCCGAGAAACACTACTTAAGCTTTCTCCTCTCCAAGCTCGATCTCCAAGCTCCATTTTCCTTAATATTTGTCTAGGTTTAGCGTTCCGTCACGTCCCGTCCCCATACGTCTTCACCGCCGTCGATCGCCTGCGCCGATCTCGTCGCCGGCACCACCGTGGTGAGCCTCTTGTTCTTATCTTCTTTCTGAAAGGAAAAAATCTTACTTGTATGTTTATATATATAGATACTTGTATAATTTTCTTACTTTTATTATTGCATCTTATATAGTGCGATGGTTTTGGTATCCACCCCCGTCGGCCCTCGTCCTGTCTATGATTCGGATGTGGTATATATTATCTTTTCATAACTATTGGTTCATCTATTGTTTATGACAATTATGCCGACCAACGTGACATAGATTTTATTTATCTAGGAGGTTGTTGAACCGGAAATTCCAACCGACCCTATTGTCGAGAGGTTAAATTTAGTTGAAGAAGAAAACAATTTCTTGAAGGAAAAAATTAGAAAAATTGAGGAGGAGAAGATGATATTGGAGTTGCATGTTGCGGATGTCGTGGATGATCACAAGATCAAGATGGATGCAATGCGCTTGAAGATTAGAAAGATTAGAAAATATGCCATTCATACCGAGGCTTGGTATCATTATGCCGTTGGATCAGTTGTTACATTGGTTGCGATTATGATCGCATTTGTTTTCGCATTGAAATGTTTTACATAGTTTCAATGTATGGTTTAATTAATTTAGATGCTCTGCAGAGCTTTATGTTGTTAGATGAGAACTATGTATGTACTTTGGTTTTAATGTGATGATGAACTTCTATTAATTTGGTCACTTAATTATCTATTCATGATGTTCTGTAATGATTTTTGACACACTTAATTATATATAATGCACGCAGATGAACCGGCAATGGATGTACGGTTCAAGACACACCTCCGAGTACATTAAGGGCGTGCATGAATTTCTCGAAGTGGCTGAGGCAAACAAGCAGAATGGTTTTATGTGTTGTCCATGCCCTATATGTGGGAATACGAAGTCTTACTCTGACCGGAAAATCCTTCACACCCACCTGCTTTACAAGGGTTTCATGCCACACTATAATGTTTGGACGAGGCACGGAGAAATAGGGGTTATGATGGAAGACGGCGAAGAAGAAAAGTACGATGACAACTATGTGCCCCCTGAATACGGTGATGCTACTGAAGATCAAGAGGAACCAGACGATGTGCACGATGATGCTGCAACAGGCGAAGCTGCTGAAGATCAAGAGGAACCAGACGATGTGCCCGATGATGATGATCTCCGCCGGGTCATTGTCGATGCAAGGACGCAATGCGAAAGTCAAAAGGAGAAGCTGAAGTTCGATCGCATGTTAGAGGACCACAAAAAAGGGTTGTACCCCAATTGCGAAGATGGCAACACAAAGCTCGGTACCGTACTGGAATTGCTGCAGTGGAAGGCAGAGAATGCTGTGCCTGACAAAGGATTTGAGAAGCTACTGAAAATATTGAAGAAGAAGCTTCCAAAGGATAACGAATTGCCCGACAGTACATACGCAGCAAAGAAGGTCGTATGCCCTCTAGGATTGGAGGTGCAGAAGATACATGCATGCCCTAATGACTGCATCCTCTACCGCGGTGCGTACAAGGATCTGAACGCATGCCCGGTATGCGGTGCATTACGGTATAAGATCAGACGAGATGACCCTGGTGATGTTGACGGCGAGCCCCCCAGGAAGAGGGTTCCTGCGAAGGTGATGTGGTATGCTCCTATAATACCACGGTTGAAACGTCTGTTCAGAAACGGAGAGCATGCCAAGTTGATGCGATGGCACAGTGAGGACCGTAAGAAAGACGGGAAGTTGAGAGCACCCGCTGACGGGTCACAGTGGAGAAAAATCGAGAGAAAGTACTGGGATGAGTTTGCAAGTGACCCAAGGAACGTATGGTTTGCTTTAAGTGCGGATGGCATTAATCCTTTCGGGGAGCAGAGCAGCAATCACAGCACCTGGCCCGTGACTCTATGTATGTATAACCTTCCTCCTTGGATGTGCATGAAGCGGAAGTTCATTATGATGCCAGTTCTCATCCAAGGCCCTAAGCAACCCGGCAACGACATTGATGTGTACCTAAGGCCATTAGTTGAAGAACTTTTACAGCTGTGGAATGGAAACGGTGTACGTACGTGGGATGAGCACAAACAGGAGGAATTTCACCTAAAGGCGTTGCTGTTCGTGACCATCAACGATTGGCCCGCTCTCAGTAACCTTTCAGGACAGACAAACAAGGGATACCACGCATGCACGCACTGTTTACTTGACACCGATAGTATATACCTGGGAAGCTGCAGGAAGAATGTGTACCTGGGCCATCGTCGATTTCTTCCGACCAACCATCAATGTCGAAAGAAAGGCAAGCATTTCAAAGGCGAGGCAGATCACCGGAGGAAGCCCGCCATGCGTACCGGTGATCACGTACTTGCTATGGTCAATGATTTACACGTAATCTTTGGAAAGGGTCCCGGCGGACTAGCTGTTCCGAGTGACGCTGGGGGACACGCACCCATGTGGAAGAAGAAATCTATATTTTGGGACCTACCCTACTGGAAAGACCTAGAGGTCCGCTCTTCGATCGACGTGATGCACGTGACGAAGAACCTTTGCGTGAACCTGCTAGGCTTCTTGGGCGTGTATGGGAAGACAAAAGATACAGCTGAGGCACGGGAGGACCTGCAACGTTCGCACGAAAAAGACGGCATGCCTCCAAAGCAGTATGAAGGTCCTGCCAGCTATGCTCTTACCAAAGAAGAGAAGGAAATCTTCTTTGAATGCCTGCTTAGTATGAAGGTCCCGACTGGCTTCTCGTCGAATATAAAAGGAATAATAAATATGTCAGAGAAAAAGTTTCAGAACCTAAAGTCTCATGACTGCCACGTGATTATGACGCAACTGCTTCCGGTTGCATTGAGGGGGCTTCTACCGGAAAACGTCCGATTAGCCATTGTGAAGCTATGTGCATTCCTCAATGCAATCTCTCAAAAGGTGATCGATCCAGAAATCATACCAAGGCTAAGGAGTGATGTGGTGCAATGTCTTGTCAGTTTCGAGCTGGTGTTCCCACCATCCTTCTTCAATATCATGACGCACGTCCTAGTTCATCTAGTTGACGAGATTGTCATTCTGGGCCCCGTATTTCTACACAATATGTACCCCTTTGAGAGGTTCATGGGAGTCCTAAAGAAATATGTCCGTAACCGCGCTAGGCCAGAAGGAAGCATCTCCATGGGCCATCAAACAGAGGATGTCATCGGGTTTTGTGTTGACTTCATTCCTGGCCTTAAGAAGATAGGTCTCCCTCAATCGCGGTATGAGGGGAGACTGACTGGAAAAGGCACGCTTGGAAGGGACTCAATAATATGCAGGGACGGATATTCTTGGTCTCAAGCACGCTACACAGTTCTACAGAACTCTACCTTGGTGACCCCGTATGTCGATGAACACAAGAACAGTCTGCGCTCCAAACACCCGAAGCAGTGCGACGACTGGATTACATGTGAACACATCAGGACTTTCAGCAGTTGGTTGGAAGCACGTCTCAGAGGTGACAACACTGTTTGTGATGAGCTGTACTTGTTGTCCAGGGGACCATCTTCGACTGTTACGATTTGGAAAGGATACGAGATAAATGGGAATACATTTTACACGATTGACCAAGATCAAAAGAGCACCAACCAAAACAGCGGTGTCCGCTTTGATGCAACAACCGAGAGGGGAAAGGACACATATTATGGTTACATAGTGGACATATGGGAACTTGACTACGGACATGATTTTAAGGTCCCTTTGTTTAAGTGCAAATGGGTCAATCTGTCAGGAGGCGGGGTACAGGTAGACCCACAGTACGGAATGACAACAGTGGATCTGAAAAATCTTGGGTACACTGACGAACCGTTCGTCCTAGCCAATGATGTGGCACAGGTTATCTATGTGAAGGACATGTCTACCAGACCGAGAAAAAGAAAAGATAAGGAAGCGAATACATCATACGATGAGCCAAAGCGCCACATAGTTCTTTCAGGAAAAAGGGACATCGTGGGAGTGGAGGGCCAGACAGACATATCTGAAGATTATGAAAAGTTTCATGAAATTCCTCCCTTCAAAGTCAAGGCTGACCCCAGCATTCTGATAAGCGATGAAGATTATCCATGGTTACGGCGCAATAAGCAAATGACACAAGCGAAGAAAAAGTGAAGACTTTCTCCCACAACTATTATGATGATACCATGCAAACTTTGTAACACACGAGTATGATACCATTGTCCGTTTTGTACATGCACATGCTATGTGGGTGAATTTATGATACCATGCCAACTTTAACCTTTTTCATAGTTCATTTGAAATGCTTTAATGTCTTATGGTTCGGCCCTCGTAATAATTAAAAATAGCAACAATAAGTATTTTGTTGTAAGTAGAAACAAAATAAAATAAATAAAGCAAGAAAGAAAACAAAAAAACAAAAAAAGTGTTTTCAAATTTGAAAACTAATGGCACTAATAGAAAGTTTATAATTTTTCTAAAACTAAAAGCAAAAAGAAATAAAAAATACAGCAAAAAACAAAAGAAAATAAATAATGCAGAAAACAAAACAAAAAAACTAGAAAATGATTAAAAATAGCAACAATGAGTATTTTGTTGTAAGTAGAAACAAAATAAAATAAATAAAGCAAGAAAGAAAACAAAAAAATTGCCTCCTACTGGGCCCCCACGGCCTGAATACGACTAGAAACCCTACCATGGGCCAGGATTCAGGCACGCAGTAGGCCCAGCAGGCCCAGCAGTAGCAAATAGGCCCGCAAGCCTACGGTGGAGAGGAGCTCGAGAGGGGTGCGGCAGTGGGGCTTATAAACCACTGCGCGCCCCTCTCAACTAGCAAGGTGGGACTAAACTTTGGCCCCAACGCTGGCAGCACAGGGTCCTTTGGTACCGGTTCGTGGCACCAACCGGTACCAATGCCCACCCTTTAGTCCCGGTTGGTGCCTCCAACCGGGACCAAAGGTCGCCGCTTCCCGCCCGTTGGGCTACTGAAAAGAGGCCTTTCGTCCCGGTTGGTGGTACCAACCGGGACTAAAGGGGGCATTAGTCCCGGTTGGAGTCATGAACCGGGACCAATTCCCTTGCTATATATACATCACTTAGGAAAATTTGATGAACACATCGCCAGTTGCCCCCGGCCCGCCCGACGACGCCGAGCTCATCGACGCCGCCAGGTTGCCCAGATCGACGCCGTCCGCGCGCCCCCGTCGTCGCCCCTGCCCCATCGCCGCCAGGCGCTGCCCCGACGCCGCCCGTCGGCCGCCCCCGCCGATGCCGTCGTCGTCGCCCGCGCCCGTCGTCGCCGTCACCGTCGCCGTCGTCGCCGGCCACGTCCCTGCCCCGGCCCGCCGTGGTCGTCGTGGACGCCCTCGCCGTCGCCCTCGGCGGCCACCCCCGTTGTGAGCCGCCGCCGTCGAGGCTCTGTGTTCAGTGCTTTTTTTCATACATACATGTGCATTTTTTGTTCATTGCATTTTCTTCATATATATAATTAATGTATATATGTATGTGGTAGCTATATGATGAATGGATGTGGCTATATGTATGTATGAATATAATGTTCATAGCATTTTTTTGTTTATATATGTTTTTTCATATATGTATTAATTTTTTATTTAGGTTGTTAGTAGATATCGATTTTAGGTTAGTGCATTTTAATTAGGTTAGTGTAGAGGAAAAAGTAAAATAAGGAAAAGGAAGAAAAGAGGAAGAAGGAAGAAGGAAGAAGAAGAAGAAAAAGAATGAGAGGAAAAAGGAAAATAAGAAGAGGAAGAAAAGAGAAGAAGAGGAGAGGAAAAGAAGAGGAGAAATAAATAAGAAGAAGAAAAAAGAAGAAAAAGAAGAGGAGAAGAAGAAAAAATAGAAAAAAAATTCTATTTTTTCTTCTTGTCCTCTATTCCTTTCTTCTTCTTCTTCCTTCTCTTCCTTATTCCTATTTTCTTCCTTTTCCTTAATTATTTTGCTTTCTCGAGGGAGAAGAAGAAAAAGAAGAGGAGAAGAAGAAAGAAAGGAATAGAGGAGAAATAAATAAGAAGAACAAAAAAGAAGAAAAGGAAGAGGAGAAGAAGAAAATCCTTTCTTCTTCTCCTCTATTCCTTTCTTCTTCTCCTCTTTTTTTTCTTCTTTTTTTTCTTTGATATTCTCCTCTATTCCTTTCTTCTTCTCCTCTTTTTATCTCTTCTTCGTTTTCTTATGTTTTATCGGGTCTGTCGCCGTCAGGCTGCTCGCCTTCGCCCTCGCCGCCCCCTCGAGATAACTTCGACATGAGGGGCGGTCGATATATATACCCCCTCTCGACCGTGATAACCTATACAACGGCAGCACCCCCCTCGACCCTCTAGCTCGACCAAAACTCTCGAGGCCACCCAAATTTATCAAGTTAAAAGAGCATTGTCGTCGAGGCCACCCCAAACCCTTGAAGCGTTGTGTCGAGGCGATCCCAAACCCTAGAGAAGCAGCGTCGAGGCCACTAACATGATTCCTTATTGTGATTAGCTAGCTAGTTCTACGTTTGCCACTAATATATATCCATCTGTACCATGTTTGAATAATAATTGACATGTTGTAAATATTTGCAGAAACTATGGAGCACTACCGAGACGAAGCAACATAAGCGATGTTGGGGGAGATGATCGCAGAAGGAACTGATGCTGTTGCATCATTTTTCATCGACGTCGTTGGTGAGGAAGGACTGGGTGAAGAAGAGGGCTATGTTCATGATGGCTCCGGCCCATTAATGCCGGTACAAGAAGAGGGCTATGTTCATGATGGCTCCGGTGATGACCCAATGGAGGTACAAGAAGGAGACCGTGCTGACTGCTCCGGACACCGAACCGAGTCCGGCCAGGTATATATATATATTAGTTAAGCCCGTGCTGACTAGTTAATTGATGCATTCATTATTTTGGTATATGTACACATATTAATTACTCTCGTCTTTCTTCCTTTTAATTTCTAGCCCTCCGGATCGAGCACAACTTCGGTAAGGAGACGAGGCCCGAAGAAAAAGTTGAGCTCAGATGAAAGGTTTGAGATCATAGAAATCGCGCCCGACGGCGAACCGATTAAACCCATCCGGACAAAGAACGCATTTTCTGCTCAGTGCGGGGTTCTTGTTAGGGACAAGATCCCGATCAGCATCCAGCAATGGTATAAGCCTAAGGACGACCGTGAGGTGTCTTATGTCAATGATATGCAGAAAGAAGATCTTTGGACTCAGCTGAAGGCAAATTTCACCCTACCGCCAGAGGAGGATCCGGAGAAGCTAGTTAAAGAGCAATTAATCAAGTCTTGTGCTCTTAAGAAGATGGCAACCCTATTCAGGAGGTGGAGGAAAGAGTTGAACCATTTTGTCGAAAAAAAGACACCAGAATTCATCGGCAAATATGAGAAGATCAAAGATCACTGGCCCGCATTTGTGGCCCACAAGACATCGGAAAAGAGTAAGAAGATGTCGGCGACGAACAAGCAAAATGCTGCGAAGAAGAAGCTTCACCATCGCACGGGGTCAGGTGGCTACCTCAAAGCCCGGCCTAAGTGGTCCAAGGCTGAGAATGATCTGCTTGAAAAAGGGATCAAACTAGAGACAATGAGATGGCCAGACCGTTGCCGGACTTGGTTCTTCGGGGCTGGCGGAACCTTGGACCCTGTATCAGGGATGTGCCTTTGGACGGACGAGAAACTGGAAATACCAGTCAAGAACCTTCGGAAGTATATCAATGCAGCGCAGAAAGGGACGTTCATACCAGACAGGGAGAAGGACGAGCTCACAATGGCCCTCAGGAATCCTGAGCACCCTGGACGAACACGAGGCACGCCAGGCTCCATTCCGTGGAAGGTTGGTTTTCCGGACGCAGGGGGTTACAAAACCCATGAGAGGAGGAAGAAACTGGAGCAGGGCCAACTGCAGGCGCTGCACAAAAGGGTAATGGGGCTAGAGGAACGAGAAGAGGAACGAGAAGCACCAGATCGCAGCAAACGACCTGTCGAAGCTTCCCCCGAAGCTACCCCGCCATCTCAGTGGAGAAGCAGCGTGGCTTCCACCGAGCTGCTTCAGCCGGAGCATGTCTTGACGGCTCCTGCCAGCTATCCCGTGGATGCTATCACGGAGTCTCAACATTGCCACATTATGGCGCGATGGATGAATTTGAAGGTCAAGGTGGTTGTTGGCTCTGTTTATCCTAGTGGATCCGGAGCAACTTATCACTGCCGGCCGATTCTAGAAGGATATGCTAAGGTGATGGTGGATGAAATAACGGAGGGATTTGAGGACCTCGTGCTTGACCACCCTACCGGTGAAGGGGAGACTAGGCTGGGTTCTGCTCTGAAGACTCCATGCCTATGGCGGAAGGAGCTCATCAACCTTCCGAACTGGACGCCTCCGCCTCCTCCTCCTCCTCCGGCGAGTTAGGGCCCTCCGCCTCCTCCACCGCCTCCTCCTCCGGCGAGTGACGATCAGGGCACGCGTGGCAGCACTCCGCCTCCTTCTCCGGCATGTGGCGGCACTCCGCCTTCTTCTCCGCCTGCGCCGGCGCCCCCGAGTAGCCAGCAGCCTCCTCCTTCTCCGCCTCGCCAGCAAGGGCGGAAGAGACCCGCCGCCGCCCCGGCTGCTCCGGCGCGTCATACCCCTTCTCCTCCGCCTCGTAAGCAAGCACGAAAGAAAACAGACGCCGCAGCCGCTCCGTCTGCTCCGGCGTCTAGCAGCACAACCAGAGGCGGGAGGCAATACAAATACGGTCCATCTCTCAAGCCTCTAGAGAAGTTACCGTACGAGAGGTCCGAGGAGGAAAATGATACGATTGTGCGGACCCACGTGAAGGAGTTCTTTGAAGGGGTGAAAGCAAAGAGACATCCACCTCCGGAGGAGAAGGTAGATCCGGTGAAAGCAAAACGCACTATCGATGCCCTGAGAAAACCACCAAAGTCTCCGCCGAGAACCAACTATGAGCGCATTACTGAACAGACATATCTCCAAGCCCAGCGGTCGGGAACTACTGTCAGTGATAAAAGGTTAAAAGAACGAGCAAAGGGGAAAAAATTGCCCAGCTCGGCGAACAAGCACAGCAATCGTGCCCCCCGCTCAATGTGTCTAATGCTCCGGGGACGGTGGCCGGTTATGGCAATCTTGAAGATTACCTGCCTGACGATGCACTTCCTGATTTCATGGTGGTGGACGAACACAAATACGAGTACGGAAAGCCTCTCGTCAAAGATGAAAAATCTCTGATAACAATGATGCGAAGATTCCATAGTTGGTACATGAAAACCTGCAGAGAGTCTGAGGGGACGAACAGTTTGTATCTGAACATTAAAGAGGAGCACGACCTCATTTCAAATGATCTGTTGGGTGTTCCATTTGATGAGTTCTTCGCGTTCTTCAATCAAAAGGCCCTCGATAAATTAATGGTCTTTTGCTATTGCCTGTAAGTACTATATCTGTCATTAAGTCTCTATATATAGCTCGGCTCTTTCATTGCATGTATTTATAATTAATTATCCTCAATATATTATGCAGATTGAAGATCGTCGAGTGCAAAAAACAAGAAATTTATGATATTGGGTTCATTAACACAAATATCATAGATGTATTTCCGGTTGAAAAGAACGTCAAAGAGGCCGAGGATAACTTGCTATGATCGTTGATCAAAAATCAAAACAAAGATACCATACTCTTTCCTTACAACGGCAAGTGAGTGTTACTGTCGTGTGCATATTCGGTTTCCCTTATTACTCGAGCGAGGTTAATTATAGTAATGTAATTCATAAGTTATGCATGCGTGCGCAGGTACCACTATATTCTTCTGGAGATTAAGCTTGAGCGTGGACTAGTAATCGTCTTACACTCAAGACGGAAAGATCCCGAAATCTATGCGGACATGACTGAAATGCTCAGCAAGTAAGTTCAATCGATCATTATCGCACCATATCGGCAACTTTTTGTTCATTTCCTGATATCTCAAGTAATAATAATTATTTTCTTTGTCTTGCAGGGTTTGGAAACAGTTCACCGCAGAAGCTCCGGGACTGCCGAAGGAGCTGCGATATACATACCCAAAAGTAAGTACTACTGGCTAGCTAGTTGCGCGCATCTCCCGTTGATTCTATAGCTATACTTTCATCAATGCCATTTATAATGCTTCATTATCAGTTTGATTGACCTCTATTTCTCGTAAAGTGCTTGTGGCAGGAGGAAGGGAATGATTTCTGTGGATACTACGTGTGCGAGTTCATCCACACCGCGACTTTGAAAAACAAACGGGGCTACTCTAAAAGACAATACAATAATATTCACAATTTCATTTTATTACACCATCATTTTTGTTGAGTTTCATTCATATATATGTATTAATTAACCCCCTTCTTCAAATTAGACGTGGCAGATGCGGAATGAACTCCTAGAACCAGATCGCATGAAAGCAATTCAAGAGGAATTGGCGGGATTCTTTCTTGACCACGTCATCAGTAAAGCCGGAGAATACCATGTGGAAATTGATTTCAATTGCTAAGGGTTTGTAATTAAGAAATCTTATAAATATTGTACATGTATGTAGCCAGTAGCGTCGGATACATGATACGAAAACTTGTTCTTCGACCAATCTCTCGGAGAAGGAGAGGTCGATCGATCACTTCTCTCGGTATGCATGATGAACTTCTGTACTGAATGGTTCTCTCGATCACTTATGTATATATAGTACGTAGCGTCGACCAAGCACGAACATAAGAGAGGACACTTCTCTCTATTAATTAGCTAGCTAACACAATATATGAAACACCTAAATTAACCCCCCAAACCCCCCACCCCCCCCTCCTTTCAAAAAAAAACAAAAACCCCGGCCACTGGAATGCTGACGCGTGGATGCCTTTTGGTCCCGGTTGGAGCCACCAACCGGGACCAAAGGCCCCCTGACTGGGCTCGGCGCACAGGGCCACGTGGAGGCACATTGGTCCCGGTTCGTGTTTGAACCGGGACTAATGGGTGGAGGTATTAGTAACGACCCATTAGTCCCGGTTCATGAACCGGGACTAAAGGCCCTTACGAACCGGGTCTATTTGGTGTTTTTCTACTAGTGAGTGGATGCTCCTCATATAGGTGAAAATTGTAGTGGAGGATCAAAGATATTGATAATGTCTCCTAGAGGGTCTGTCAATGGGCGGCTACCAAATTAATTTTGTTGTTGCTTTTAGAGTCAAGTGCGGAAATATAAGTTCTCTAGACATGCAACTAGGCGATACAAATGTATTTGATGCATTACAACTAGCTAGGAAGCTACACAAGGCAACACACAAGCAAGTAGAAACAACAAGTAAAGTAAGGGTAGATAGACAACCGAAAACGGTGGAGACAATGATGTAACCCGTCTTCGTGTGTCCTTCTTGCTTAGGGTGTCACCGGCCAACGAAATGGTTCCCTTCCATAGATGTATAAGTTGAAGCACACTCAAAATATAGTTAGTCATCTACTCATCAATATCAAAACCCTCATTAGGGGCGGATGTCCTTTCAACCTTTCGCTTTTTTGTGATTGATACAATATGACTAGGTACAACATAACAAGATATTATGATATGATTAACAAGCATTCTAGAGGTTTAGGGTTAGCTCCCCCTATGTATGTGCACTCACAAAAATTATTTCTTTGCATTTGCATACAAAGGTGCACAAGATAAAATCAATGTTGTTCCAAGAACTTCTAGACACACACATGTATTTGCTAGAAGCGTGTTCTACATTTTATAACAAACTTGTCACATATGAGATGCTTTAACAAAATAAGATTATCGTTGCGTCCTTGTTACATACCATTTCCATTTCAAAATAAGTGTACTCCCAACTACTGGTGTCCCCTTGTGGTCGTCCCCGTGGGCGACCCAGGGGGAATCCCTAGTCGCCCCGCCTCTCGGCCTCCTCCGCTTCTCCCCCTCCTCGCTGCTGTCTGCAGCGCCGCCGGGTGAATCCTGGCCGGCAGGGCGGCGGCAGGGCTTCTCCTCACCTCTTCCGTCATGGCTGGCGCGGGACAACGAGATCAGGAGGTACGTTGGGCGAGCATGAGGTCCGGCGACACGGCGGGCGGGTCTCCTGGCGGCGTCCTGCGCGACGTGGTGGTTGCAGCCTGCTTGTGGCGAAGTGGTGGCTGCGTTGGATTTGATTAGTGGTCGCGGGTGCCGCCGGATCCAGATTAGATCCATTTGGATTCTAACTTTGGACTCCGTCGGTCGCCACAGGGTGGTGGTCGTCGTCGCTGGCCACGTCGGATCGTTGGATTCGGCATCTAGAGTTCTAGGTTGGGTTCTTCTCGGTCCTCCTTCCTGGTGGGCTGAGCCCCATGGCTCTTTCATCTGCAAGTTTCGGTCCATGGCTATTGCCGGATCCGGAGTAGACAGAGGTTTGGTGGTATAGGATGGGACCGGAGGAAGCTTTGGTCGTCTTGTTCTGCCCGGCATCGGCGACGTCGCTCCACTCCGTTATCCTCCCTAGAGGCGAAGCCGATGTCTGTCTTATCCACCCCCAAATCCCTCCCGGACGAAAGTACAAAATCCAATCTGGATTGGGCGGCGGCGGCGTCATGCGCATTGTATTCTCCATGGAGGCGCCGCCTGGGGAGGGCCTCGTATTCGGGGGAGAGAAGCTACGGGTGGTGGGGCTCCGCGTGGCTCCAGCAGTGGCGACTATGTGGTGGTTGCCAGGTGGTATGGCGTTGTATCTACCGCGTCGATGACGACGAGTTTTGGCGGCATGGTGCAGCTGGATATCGTCCACGGATATCGACCGCAGGGCGGTGGCGCTGTTTGACGCCATGGTGGCGTCGACGACAGGCTAGCAAGGTTTGTGCCAGTCCCTGCTTTGGAGATGGATCGGTGGAAGACAACGGTGACGGACTCGATGAGTGCGCCGGACCGGTGTGTGACCCAGTCCCGGTATGTGGCTAGGATGAGGCATGCGGCTTTAGATGTTAGGTTTTGGTGTGATATCTGTTTGGTATTAGCCTCGGACATTCGGCATCCTACATCAAGGGGATATGAGTAGCGACAGGTGTTGCTAAGATGGTGGCTCCAGGCTTACTGATGTAATACTTTGTAAAGTCTTTGTGGATAGTTAACAAAGTGGCCACATGCATCGCCCAACCCAGATGCAAAAGGCCGGAGGTACATCCCCGTTTAAAAAAGAGAAAAATAAGTGTACTAAATCAGCTACCTTTATTTTAGGACAGATGTAGTATGAAGTACGTCGATGTACATTACCGATTCAGGATGAACGGGCGGTCCGGAAAAATCCAGCTGATCAAGTTGGCTTGAAACGGGTAGAGTAATCCATCCAACTTGCTTCCCACGAAGGATTAAGATACTGTGTAGTGTGTACTCCATTGACACAGATCTTTTTCACTTGCTTGTTCTTGGTACTAAACCACAAGCCGCGCCACCACAACTTGGCTACCCAACACACGTCGGGCTCGGGCTCGCGTGGACCATACGGTGATGCAACCACCTTTTGATGCTGGCATGGTCAGTGTGTCTTGCAGATCACTCGTGTTATGCTTGCGCATGGTCGATGCGTAAGCCTTGGTGCAACAGGTCAACTCCGTGTGCCAAGTTTTAACTAATCCATGATTTCAACGAAGAATCAAGGGTATCTTTGTTGGCAAGCGTTTTCTTTTGCATTCACAAGAGCTCTTTGACGCTGTCGTAGACTGAGCAAAGCTGCACATGTAATGTCTTGGAAATATAGTGCAATTAGAGCTTTATGGCAATGACGATTACACTATACTTTCACAAGGAAATTGTCATGATGGTACTGTCATATGTAAACGGAATACAAAGTCTGAAACTTTGTACCGGTTCAGTTCTGCTGTCAACATTCAGAAACAGAGTTTCAGGTCCGGAATGTGCAAACGGGTGAGTCAAGGTCTGACCTTGGTGTCAATCGATTTCGTTTCTACTCCCTATGTAAAGAAATATAAGAGCATTTAGATATTCTTACATTTCTGTTACAGAAATATGAGGGCATTTAGATATTCTTACATTTCTTTACGGAGGGAGTTGCTGAACTGAATTGTGGCCCGTTTGATTGATACAAAGTGAAGTCCATCTCATCAACGGTACCACGGCCGCCGTACGAATTCTCCACTGGATAAACTCGCACAAGCAGTTGCCGCAGGAGGAGTGCGTGGGAGAAACAAACCATGTTTAAGATAAGGCTGCTTTGGTTACTAGCATCGCTAGATGAGTTCTTCTGCTATCTTGCGATAATTGTAGTCGATCATAGATTGCTTCAATTTGTCATCTTAAGCTGGTTAATTCGAAAATGCAGTTTTTTTAGAAAAGGAGGATGTACCCTCGGCCTCTGCATGACAATGCATGAAGTCATATTGTTAATTATTCACAAAGACCATAGAAGGTGATACATCAATAAGCCTGAAGCCACCATCTTGACAACACCGTTGCTATTCTATCTCCTTGATGAAGGCGTGCCGAATGTCCGGGCGTAATACCAAACAGACATCGCACCAAAGCCTAACATTTAAAGCTGGATGTCCCATCCAAGCCACTACCTGGATTGGGTCCCACACCGGTCTCACACACTCGCAGTGAGCACCGCACGCTGCAAGGGGTGTCACCTCCATCATCCCTCGGTCCATCCTCAAAGCAGAGCTGAAGCACCGACCTTGCCAGACCTCTTTGCCATCAACGCCACCATGACGCCAGACAGCTTCCTCCTCCTGCGCGAGTCCATCTCCGCGCATCAGACGCTGAGTCTCCACAGCGCCACGCCGCCGAGATCCGCCACCATCAATGTGTAAGATGAAGCACCGCTCCACCAAAGACGTCGTCCTCCGGTCCCTCGAGTCCGTGTGCACCTCAAAGAATGATGCCCCCAGGAGGGAAACGGTACCAGAGAGACGCCGTCATCTGATCTACTGATTTAGGGTTTTCCCCGGAGGTAGCAGAGAGTGGCCTTGAACTTCTCCATGGCGATGCCTTCAGAAAAAGAACGACGCATACATTAGAAAATGCAGTTAACTTGATCATAGTTAATTTACCAAATTGTTTAACATAATGTTCAGCATGTTAGTTTTGATTTGCTTCGTATCTTCTCCTACTGTACTGAACCATCACGTATCCTAGAAAAGAAAAGAAGGCGATACAACATACTGAGCATAACTCAGGTGGTTAGGTTTCGTTTGCTGAAACCAACCCACCAAGGTTATCTCAGAGCTGCCCATCATGCGTTCATAGGAGTGAGTGTATGCGAGCATCTATGATTACCAGGACAATGCTCATACATTGCTAAGGGCAAAAGCCGAATACCCGTGCGTTGCCACAGATTAATAAAAAAAATAGATGCACTTATTAAATTATTCTTTAAATTCAGAAATATGTGTTAAGCATGATGGCATCTGGTTTTCATCATACATCGGCAAATAGAATATCTTTTCCAGTCCTTTCCTTCTCGACAGTCTTCGTGTCTTCTTAACCAACAAAATCGCTCGCCATCAAAGAACCTATAACTGGATATATACCGCCCATTATTGAATAATATTCCTATCACTCAACTTCATGCATGTCACTGTTACAAGGTACACAAAGCTTGACAATTCCTTAGACTTTTAATGCGCCTCTTAATTTCAGCAATAATAACACAAGAAGAGAGATCCAATTTGTGAGATTGTTCTTTATCAATAGCATGGCTGTTCCATTCTCCATAGCAACAATCAGCCTAAGAAGAATACTGCAAATTATTTATGATCATGTCAAATATTAGGCCCAAGTATATAGTGCACCAGGGCTTGTGATGCACCAGGCATCAGTTTGTACTTACAAATGTTTCAAGCAAATATGATTATAAAGTCCATAGATAGGCAAAAACATGAACCGATAATGTGACAAAAATCAAGTACCTTTTGAAACCCAACTAAAAACATAAAACTAGTATCGATAGTGGTAATGGGCCGAATTTAAAGCCCAATTAATATTGTGTACTATCATAGTCGATTTCATCTTTTTTCTATGAACTATGTTATGAATTTGACTTCAAATTTGTGTCATGAGTGATCCATCTTGGAAATATGGCCTATCTCATCTATGCCATATATTTTAAATTTTCTTTTCATCTTTTAAGGAATGCCAACCATATTTACCAGATGTTTTTTTCAAACAGTTAAGGATGCCAACAACTCCCTTTGGCTTGTCCCTCTCTCTAACGTTCTTCCTTGTTGGACTGAATCACACTATTTCACATTCTGTGCTGGATATTGTCAGTCACCCACGCTTCATCTCTCTTCTAAAAAATGAAGCTACAACTTTTGCTAAGTACTCGGCTGACTCCTGCGACTACCATCTAATTGACAAGCTCTTCCTCCCTAAAAATTAATAAGGTTAGTCAGAAACACAGAAGAACCAACAAACCATCGATGCAACCTTCAATAATAAGCTGATTGTATATATGAAAGGTCCCATTATCTTGAATCAAGGTTTTTTTTTACAATGCCGTGAACCTGGTGCTAGTCGAAAACTCAAACTCTAGATACGCAATGCAATTAAAAATTGAGTATATCCCCTTTTTCAGAGTGAAAAATCAAGTATGCATCTCTCTTCAGTTCATATGTGTTTATTACAACATGTGGTTCCTTGTAAGATCTCTCAATGTGCTTCTCAATATCGCAACCTTGGTAAGTGCACTTGTAATACCTCTATGTACATGGTTGCAGAGCCACCTGGCAGTCCGTCTCGTGGTGGCTTGCTGCAGGGGCTACCCGCGGCCGATACGAGCCGTCTAATCTGCGCGGAATATTTAGGTGGTTTTGAGCGAGTAGATGATGATAAGTACTATGACGTCCTTGTGGCTGACCCGATCATCATTGCCTTTTTCCTCAAGCCCGTCTGCATTCTCCTACATATTACAACCATCGACTTCTTCCTCAAATTTTCCGAGGGCGTCTTGTGTTCATCAGTATGTGGCTACCGAGGGTCAAAGGATGAAAAGTATATTTTCTTCAAAAAAATTGATTGTGATTCACCCCTCATTGATATCGAGCCACATAGGCCAACTCTAACGCGTCAACCCTTACAGACACGGATTTGGTCCGTTTTTTTGTCCGTTTGAGTCTATCGCACGTATGGCGTCCGCCCTCGTCCGCGTTTTGCTGGCCATTGCGTCCAACCGACAGATCTATTGGGGTCCGCTCAGTTGGTAGCCAACCCAATTTAAACAATTTTTCTTTCATGCATATAAATCTAACTACAAAGAAACATTGCACAACCAAATAAATCACATAGTTTTAACGTCACAATAATAAATAGTTTACAACTAAATAAAAATATCATCAAATGAGTTTTAAATTGTCACAAATACACTGAAAGAAAAAAAGCCGATACATCTATTAGTTGCCAAGGTGACTCCACATATGCTCAATCAAATCGTTTTGACGTTGAGGGTGAGTTGCCCAATCACGCATTTTTGTATGAAATTGGATGAACTGTACAAACGTTGCTGGTCATTGCTTTGGCTCAACATTTTCACCCTCGAAATTACACCCTTGGTCGACGCGGCTATCATCACGCGCATCCTCTACGATTATGTTGTGCATGATCAAAGAAGAAGTCATCACATTTCACATCTTCTATTGGCTCCATGCTCTAGCAAGGTGCTGAACATAGCCCGTCAATATTGGAGCATACCGAAAGCACGCTCCACAACCTTACTAACACTCTCTTGTGCTTGGACAAACCTAGCCCTTTTTTCTCCTACCCGATTGGAGATTGCATTCAGAAGAGTTGACCACTGAGGATAGATACCATCAACTAGGTAGTATTCTTTGTTGTAGAAGTGACTATTGATCTCAAAGCTGAGCTCTGTGCAGTTGCCTTTTGCAAGCCTTCCGAACATCGGGGAGCGCGGAAGCATATTGATATCATTGTAAGAACCAGCCATGCCAAAAAAGAGTGCAAAATCCATAGATTTCGTGAATCCACATCTTCAAGTATGACCGCAAAAACTTTAACAATGCCCCTTATATTGCCCCTGTGAAGCAAACGAACAGTTCTTTCACCTCTAGTACATAAAATCTATATTACCAAGCATTTCCGAAAAGCCTCTTAATTCATTGATCGCCAACAGCCGGGTTGTATCCGTAACATTTGACTCTCTCAAGTACTCCAGCCAAACACTACATAATTGTTCTTAGCACATGATCATCAGTATCAGGTAGGACATGACCTAAACACCCTTAAGGTAAAATAGCATAAAACAATAAGACCCTGACTCTCCATTATGAAGAATGGCGATCATCCTATCTCCAATTTTTGCCCTTCGCTGATTGTTGCTTCCAAGAAGCTCCTTACGACTGTCAATACATTTTTTCTATTCTTTGATTGTCATGTCTCGACTTCTTTTAGAAACCTGGTATGGACAGTTCAGATTCGTAGGAAGACCTGGTTGTATGTTCAAAACATGAAGGCTACCGTGTGTATACATCAGATGAGCCACACAATCATTTGAGATTATCTGTTGAAAAACATAGTAATAACTTCGTAGCTAGCAATGATGTACTAGTTTTAGAAGTGTGCAAAAAGATGCACGGATGTCGTAATAGTAAAAAATCTTACTAGGGTATCTCCATGGTAGTTACCGTAGTTCAACACGTGCACTAGTGGCACGTATTGACCATAATGTTGAGGAGTTCGATTGTAGACATTGTAATTCTCAAGATCAATACAAAATGCGACCAGATGATTTTTCTCCTCATAAGTTAGTTCGGAGCCTTCGGTGTAGTAGGTTCGGTCTACCATCTTCCGCACATTTTTTGAAGAATGAAAATAAACTGTCAATGGAAATAAGTTGTCAACTATTTTGAAATAAACAATATAAATTACTTAATAACTATGTTAAGCTCACATGGGGGAAGAATTGGAGGTGTATCCACAAGGACGAAAATCGTAGGTCTCTCTTGCGCGATTGTAGGATCACCAAGATCCATGGTGACAAGCATACCCTCATCAAAACCATACATCTTGCAAAGTGCTTCCCAGTTTTTGCAACCAAAATGGGTTACACTCTGAGCATTGTACAATTTTACTTGAAAATCCACACCATGATGGGTACTTAGGATAATTTTTTTGGTTTTCATACTTTCATGGTCTTCAAAACCCATCCTCTCCAAGACATAGCATCTTGCAAAGCATGGGATAAGCTAGTCAAATTGGAAAATAAGAAAAATACACGTTAAAATAGTTGAAGTTGTGCTTAATTACGAAAAAAACTATTGTCGTTGTTGCGTACCATATGAACATCGAAGGTCTCCTCGAGCTTAATGCTGAAGCGCCGATCTTCATCCAGCTCAATGAACCTGTCGCACATACCTCGGTCGTGGCACCAGTCGCACTCCCCCGGGCGGTTTTCATCGTCCGAGTACGATATTTCCGGCCTAAGTTCATAATTCAAATATTAAATATATGTACTAAAAAACCTAAATTAGATCATTATTATTAATCACAGGTTGACTATCGGTGATGGTATGTAGCTCCTCCTTTCATTCCCGAGTGCATTATTACAACAAATTGTCTAGCATACGGGAATGAAGGAGAAGCTACCTCCACGACAGTGTGGATGATGGAGGGGGCTCCTAGATTTCTGCATAGAGTGCTCTTCAATTTTAGCATTCAAAGTAGGAGTACTTTTTCAATATGAGCATTCAATAAGCAAAACCAAATCGTAAAATGATGTAGTATTCAAATTAGCATGCATTCAATTATAACCAAAAGTACATCATATCTTATGTCCGTACATCGTCGAATACTCCTCGAATACTATCATACATATAGCATCGCTAATTAATACAGCTAGAACCGTAGCGCCCGACGGGTATCGCCGCGGGCAGTGGACACCCAAAGATAAGGAACGATCACAGGATCATAGCTCCAGTGAGATCCCTGAAGAACCTGCCAGGTATTGTCGAACCTGCCCTCCAACGCAGCCATGTAGTGACGGACGTGCTTGTCCTCCTCGCTGACACGGTGACGTACCACCTCCGCGGTGTCCGGAAGCCTCGGCACCGTCACTGGCCCACGCGACCGCCACCAAACAAGGATCGGGTCAACAACGGGCTGCCTCCTCACCAACCTACGTCCCCCAGAAGGTAGCACCTCCCAATACCAGCCCGGCGGAGCCCAGTCCCGAACATGGCCCTGATCAAGCAGGCCTCCACCGCCGAGTCGACGACGACAAGGATGCGGGATAGGCATCACCGACGTTGATGCGGAAACTGCGTACTTCTATATATAGTTAAATAAAGTAGTTTTATTAATTAAATCAACTATCTAGTTCAACTACTAAGCACTTACCTTAAATAAATAAAGTAGTACTTACTATAAAAAAATTAAGTAGCACTTACTATATAGTACTTACTAAAAATAAACTAGTATTTTTCTAACTAACTAATATTTTTCTAACTAATTATATTACCAAAAAAATCTAAATAAAATAGTAATTATATTTTTCTAACTAGCTAGTTCAATTATAGTACTTACTAACACAATCTAAATATCACCAAAAAAATCTATTAACAATAATATCACCAAACATAATATGAACAAATTAATATAAAAAAATCAATTAACAGAAAAAAAATTTTAACACAATATGAACGAATTAATTACACAAAAAAATCTATTAACAGAAAAAAATCTAACACAATATGAACAAATTAATTACACCAAAAAAATCTATTAACAGAAAAAAAAATCTAACACAATATGAATAAATTAATTACACAATCTAAATTAACATACTATGAACTACATATCTAAATTACTACACATCTAATCTAACAAAAAAAATCTATAAACTACAAAAAAATCTAAAAAAAATCTAACAAAAATCATAAAACGTTGCTCACGGCGAGGTCGACGGCGACGGCGAGGTGCGGCGCGGGGCGGCGACGGCGTCGGGGCGGCAGGGCGGGGCGAGGCGGCGACGGCGTCAGGGCGGGGCGGCGACGGCGAGGTGGCGGCACGCGACGGCGCGCGGCGTCGGAGATCGAGAGGAGGAGGAGAGATCGAAGTGGGGATGCGGTTCTGAAATTTTCCTTATATAGCAAAGCCTTTAGTCCCGGTTGGTGGCACCAAACGGGACCAATGACCCCCATTAGTCCCGGTTGGTACCATGAACCGGAACCAAAGGTCACTTTTCAGCAGCCCAAAGGGCGGGAAGCAGAGGGCTTTGGTCTCGGTTGGTGCCACCAACCGGGACTAAAGGGTGGGCATTGGTTCCGGTTGGAGCCACGGACTGGGACCAATGGTCGTGTGCTGGCACGGTGCGGCACGAAAGTTTAGTCACACCTCGCTTGCTGAGAGGGGCGCGCAGTGGTTTATAAGCCCCACCGCCGCACCCCTCTCGAGCTCCTCTCCACTATAGGCTTACGGGCCTACTTACTACCGCGTTGCCTGATGAGCCTACTGGGCCACCTGCGGGCCTGAATCCTGGCTCATGGTGGGTTTCTAGTCGTATTCAGGCCGTGGGGGCCCAGTAGGAGGCACTTTTTTTCTCTTTACTTATTGTTGCTATTTTTATTTTTTTTCCAGATTTTTTGTTTTGTTTTCTGCATTTTTTTGTTTTATTGCTTTATTTTTTAATTCTTTTTGCTTTTAGTTTTAGAACAATTTTAAACTTTCTGTTAGTGTCATTAGTTTTCAAATTTGAAAACACTTTTTTGTTTTGTTTCGTGCTTTATCTATTTTATTTTGTTTCTACTTACAACAAAATACTTATTGTTGCTATTTTTAATTTTTTTCCCAGATTTTTTGTTTTATTTTTTGCATTATTTATTTTCTTTTGTTTTTTTGCTTTATTTTTTAATTCTTTTTACTTTTAGTTTTAGAAAAATTATAAACTTTCTGTTAGTGCCATTAGTTTTCAAATTTGAATACACTTTTTTGTCTTCCTTTTGCTTTATTTATTTTATTTTTTTCTCAGTTTTTTTGTTTTGTTTTCTGCATTATTTTTTTTGTTTTCTGCATTAAAGCATTTCAAATGAACTCTGAAAAAGCTAAAAGTTGAAAGTTGGCATGGTATCACGAGGGCCGAACCATAAGACTAAAGAGGGGCATTTGTCCCGTTTGGAGCCACCAACCGGTACCAATGAACCCGTCTAATTACTTATTTATTTTCTGAAGCTGTTTTTTAGTTGATTCTTTTTGCAGCTGTTTTTTTAGTCCCACCTCGCCAAGCGAGAGGCACACGCAGCTGTTTATAAGCCCTGAGTGCAGAGACGATGAAGAAGAGGCTCAATGCTCACCTGCACGTTGGTTCGCTTCAAGCCTTGAGGAATAGGGTAGACTGCACGGAGCTATGTGCAGTGCAGTTTACACTATTTCGAAAGACTTGAAGCGAATTAACTAGCATTGTGCCTCTTTTTTATTTTTAATGACTTATTACCACACAAAAATAAATAGAAAAAATAAATATAGCATAAAAGAAAAAACTATATAAAAATACTCAGAAATAAATAGAAGAAAAAATAGTTGTAATTAACTTTACTAAAATCTTTTTTATTTTTAATGACTTATTACAATTCAGAAATAAATAGAAAAAATAAATATAGCAGAAAAGGAAAAAAACTATATAAAAAACTACTCAGAAATGAGCATAGATGCGCTTATAGAGAAAATTAGACATAAATTCATAATAAATTTCTACTAACTTCAGAGAAATTCAATATGAATTTAGGTCAAATTCCCTGTATAAGGGCATCTATTTTCACTTTGAGAGGAGCTCAACAAGGCAGAGAGGGAGAGGCTTATAAACCGGTGTGAGCCCCCTTCGGTTGGCGAGGTGAGACTAAACTCTGGCCGCAACGAGGACCACCCCTTTAGTCCCGGTTCGTGCCACCAACCGGGACTAATGAGCTGCCTTTGGCCTGGTTTTTTCTCACCAACCGGGGCCAATGGTGGTGTGCCAGGAGCGAGGCTCATTGGTCCCGGTTCGTCCCACCAACCGGGACCAAAAGGTCCAGACGAACCGGGACCAATGGCCCACGTGGCTCGGCCGGCCCCCGGGGCTCACGAACCGGGTCCAATGCCCCTATTGGTCCCGGTTTTGGATTGAACCGGGACTAATGGGCTGGCCCGGCCTGGACCAATGCCCCCTTTTCTACTATTGGTACGTCCGCCGCACCACCACAAAAATGCTGAGCTTCTCTTCTAAACTTCTCGTAAGATTTCTGGTGGCCACCGAGTCCGGCCGGCGGTGAGTGACGGGAGCGGCTCGAATGGGATGCCACGGTGGCTGGCTGGCGCTGCGGATGGGCACGCCACGGGTGCGTCCAGGAGGCAGATGCCACGGCGACCAGCGAGAGATCGGACAGAACCAAACCCGGGGCCGGGGTTGGTGCGTGCTGACGGGTCACCGCCCGCCTCCGCCACACGAAAAATCACGGTGGTGGCCCGGCGGCCGTTGTTTAGGGGGACACGGAGGTGGCTGCCGACGCCCGGACGGTCGCATTCATCAGCGTCGCCGTTGGCCGGGGGGTTCCTGTGCGCACGCACACACGCAACGCATCGGAGAATCGGACGGGTCTGGCATCCGAATCGTGTGCGCCCTATCCGGGAATGGAGCGGCGCACGGCCATGCATGCGTCCTGTCCACGATTGCTGGCTTGGCTGGCTGGTTTGTGGATAGGTTAGGTTTGGCTTGGACGTACGATGCGACGGCGACGCCTCCGCTCCGGCGAGTCGAGCGAGTGACACGGCGATCGAAGGAGATTTGCCCCATACACGGAGGCGTTCGTGTGTGGCACACTGGCACGAACGCTGCTAATTAATCAGGGCGTGTGAGCCAAGCTATCTCGTCCAGAACATTGTTGTTCTTCTGATATAAAACGACGATAGCTTTACACGAGAATCATTATCTATTCGCATGTACAACAGATGTCGGGTACGCGTGGACCAGACGACGGTGGTGCAGCCAGTTATTTATCCAAAATCATCACACTTAATGCTAGGGTAACCACTTAGTACTACATTTGAGCCAGGTCAAAAAAAACCACCAATTCTGAGCCTAATCTGTAACGCGGAGCACTAATGCTCGAATTTGGTCGCGAAGACAGCGAATCTGACCGGTTGGGCCCACCTGTCTAACCGATGCGGCATGCCTACGTGGACAATTTGCTGAGCTGGCCAAAGGCCCCACCTGTCAGCCTCTCCTATTCACCCCCCTCTCTCTCCCCCCAAGCCACTTTCTTCCCCACCCACCCCGACACAGCCGGCCCTATCCAGCGGCAGCCGCACCCGCCAGAGCCCCGCCGGCCGGCAAGCGCCGTCGCTCCGACGAGCTTCTTCCCCATGCCCTCTTCATATTCCTCCTATCATCTTCCCCCAATGCCTAGCCGCCATGGCGTGCCGTCGCATGTCAACTTCGGCGCCTCCTCGGCCGGGGGAGCCTCCTAGCAAGACGCCTATGCTTGACCTCTCCAGAGAAACACCAACAGCGTTGCCGGCCCCTGCGGCCCGCAGCGGCGACTAGTAGGGAGGTCGCGGCCGGAGGCCATGGCATCCATGGCGGGGCTCGCTGGAGTGGGCTGTAGCACAGAACCTTTTGCAGGAGGTGATGGCGGCTCATGGTGCCCGCGTCCACAAGGCTGGCAACGAGCTCCACAGGCTGGAGGCGTGCGCCCACCTTCCGGCGAGGCTCCTCGTGGCGCTGCCGTCGTCGATAGAGCGCGTGCACGAGGAGACCGGCCGTCGATGTCGTGTGTTGGTAGGACGGAGGAGCACGCCCTGGGCAACTTGGAGCATGACTGGAAGCTCGCGGTGGCTGCAGTCTTCGACACCGCCCACGCAAGGAGCTGGGGCGGCGGCCGAGTTGGCGAATAGATCGAGCACAAGAGGGCTCGGGCGAGGTAAGCAAGGAGGGGAAGGAGGGTCAGTGGTGGTACAGCGCTCCGGTGGCGAGCTCCCCGGCGGTAGCAGCTCCGGCGGTTGAGTGCACTGTGAGCGAGAGTGGGCGGCAGCGAGCCGCGCTGGCGGCGTGCAGTGCGCTGATAAGCGCCCTTTACCTGTTTGTTGAAATGCCAATGAGATTTTTTTTGGAAAAGAGACAAACAGATGAGTCACTTACAGGTGGGACCCTTATCCAACTCAGCAAATTGTCCACACAAGCATGCCACGTCAGCCTGACGGGTGGGGCCAACTTGTCAGTTTCACTGTTTTATCAGTGCTCCCCGTTAGTCATTAGGCTCAGAATTGATGATTTTTTGTACCCTGTCCCAAAAGTGGTATTAAGTGGTTACCCTAGCTTCAAGTGTGGTGATTTTGAATAAATAACTCTGATGCAGCGGCCTTGACTGATGATGCATGGCCATTGTGTTTTTGCGGAGCACTTGTGCCATGGCGCACGGACGACGCGTACGGCCGGCTACCTACAACAGGTCAACTCCGGGCGTGTGCCAAGTGTTACACGAACCCATGATTTCCACGAAGAATCAAGGGTGCCTTCGTTGTCAAGGGTTCTTTTCTTTTGATCAGAGATCGTTATGGAGACGCGGCCCCGCGAACGGCACTGACGGCTCTCGTATGCATTTTTACCTGCACGTAACACGTTGTTATTGCTAGTGCGCATGTACAGTGTTGAGCATACGTGTTAATCTTGATTCAGGTCCCATGCCCTCACGACATGACGCGTAACCGCTTCTTCTATTTTCCTTTTTCTTAAGGGAAAACCACTTCACGCTTTGTTGCGAGTTTAAGAGAGTTAGGGCATCTTCAGCACCGGACCGTAATTTTTCTTCCTCATCCGTCCGCAGACAGGGTGTCAGTCTGTGGACACGGATGCAGGAGGCGGTCATACAATACTATCCTGTATATGTCCGCCAACAAAGGGCAATTTGAAATTTGAATTTAGTCCGATCCACAAAGCGCGCTGAATCACACCAGCGTTGGATCACAATGCCCGATCACAATTAAAAAGGGCAAGTGTTTTTAGTTTTTACATGCCCGAATCCAAAAGAACATCAGGTCGGCAGTCCGTGCAATTTTGTGCCCTATCGGACCGGCAATCCCAGTCGTTTGCTCCCCGGTCAAGGTGTCGTCGCCACCACGTAGACATCGTCTGTCTCCGCCGCGTCCTTATTGTCCGCCGCTAGCAACTGATCTTTCTGCTGCTGCAACATCTGGTAGCGGACGGATTGCATGGCCATTCTTTCGTCGACATTCAAATAGACCACATTCATGGTCAACATCTTGGCATTCTCCGCATTGGCGACGATCTTCACCTTCTTTTCCTTGAGCGCAGCCTTCCTCTCTTCGATCATGGTCCTCCTCTCTTCTAGTTTGAGCTTTTTGTCCGTCGCCTTCATGAACAATTTGAACCTCCCCGCCGTTTTCTCTTCCCCGAGGTTCGAACGCTTCACGCATGCCTCCTCCTTCTTCGATGAGATGTCCTCGAACCTCTACGCCAGCTTGGCCGCCACACCTTCTCACTTCGCCCTCTCCCTCTCAGTACGGAGGCTTGTAATTCTATGGCCACGGTGCCCGTCTAGCGGCGTCCACCATGACCAACAGGCCCAACGCCACCACCAGGCACATCGGCAACCATTCGCTTCTTGAGTTTCTCCTCCTTTGCAACCTTCGCTTTGACGCAACGAGTTTGCCGCGTAGTCAAGCTTATCTTTCGGCCAAGCGTGATGCCCGGATCCTCCGCTACCTCCATCTCCGACAGGTTCTCTAATGGTTCTATGCATCGGCGGCGGAGGGAAGAAGAGGGAGGGAGAGAAGGGCAGATTTTGGTGGAGGGCGTCGGGAGATGAAAGAAGGCGCAGAAACAATGTGGGTCGCTAAAAAGTGCGAGCCCCGCCTTCCTTTGGGGGTGGTCTAGGGGGGGGGGGGGGGTTAGAGGCCGACGTTTCTCGTGTCCGGACTCGCACAAATCCCACCGCCCCATACACGTTTGGTTCCGGTTTGCAGGTAATCATGGTTCAGACAACGCCGCAGACCGATATGGGACCGCGTTGGATGGTTTTCACGGTCCGAATAATTGAGTCCGAATGGATGGGGCGGTTTGAGGGTCGAGATTGGAGATGCCTTTACATCCTTTAAAGCACGCAAAAGAAGGAAGCTAGGGGGGGGGGGGTCATGGTCCCACATGTACATCAGGTTTGAATTAAAAACATGTCTAGCCAAAAAATGTGCCAAGGCGATCTAAAAAAATGTGCCAAGGCATTAGCTTTCCGTGGGCAATGCTAAAAATGGATTGAAGAAACATCATAAGCATACTGGAAATAGTCGTCAGAATCACAGACTTAGGTGCCAAGATATCAATCTCTCTGTTGCATGCTGTGATAACTTCTAGGCACGGATTCAACAATCACCTTTGAGCAACCAATTTGATGCACGAGCTGCAAACCTCGGCGTATAGCCAGAACTTCTGCCGAAACTGCGTTAGAGCATAGTTAGTAGAAGAGCCGATTGCGGGCTCTATACCCATGCCATGTCATTTATAGCCTTTGTAAAAAAGATCTCATATAATAAGGCTGGCTGTAGCAATTAGTGTTTGCATGCATGCGTAACAAGGCAAGACACTTGATTGGAAGGCAGCGCCAGCCTTTAGCACCTGCATGCATCATTTTATCTCGTACGCAGTGCTATAATTCCTGCAGTTCCATATAACCCACAATAACGCACATATTCCAATCCAAATACGAGCCGCAGTAATCTGTTCAACCCTAGCTAGCCACGTCCCAAACAATGACGCAATATCGACTGGAGGATTAATGTTGAAAGCTATATGAATCATTCATCAAAGTAACTTAGCAAGTGGACATTCAAGAAATAAGTGTTGTATTGTTTCCTCATGATCACAAAAACATCACCTCGAACTTCCTACCCAACGCCTTTTAATTAAGTTGTCATTTGTGAGTATCACTTGCTCGTGGACAAACCACATAAAAAATTTAACTCGCAAGGGAACCTTAACCTTCCAAATGTGCAACGACCTTAAGAGTGGGCCAGAATCAATCAAAGCCATATAGAATGATTTCACCATAAACATCCCATTCTTAGTTAACTTTCATTGTATCGAATCCGGCTGGTCGGAGAGTTGAACTTCTATCAATCTCCGAACCAAGTGCATCCAGGCAGTCCATCTCTCACCAACTAACGCACGTCTAAACTGGATGTTCAAGGGAATAGTTTGAAGGACTGTGCCTACGTAATCCTCCTTACGTTGCATAGTATTATAGAGTATAGGATATTGGACGGCCAAGGGCGTCTCTGCTAACCACGCGTCCTCTTAAAATCTTGTTGACATCCCATTGTCAACCAAGAATTTGACTCTACAAAAGAACAAATCAGTCGTTCGCATAAGTCCCTTCTAAAATGATGAGTCAGTCGGTCTCGTTTCCATGGTAACCTTGGCTAAAGTTTTCGAGTGCAAATAGAAGTTTGTCCATTTGATCGATCCAGCCGACCAAGTTGGCTCGGAAGGGTTAAAGTAATCCCCAGTTGGCAAGCCAGAGCCGCCTTGCCGCTTATCCAACCCCAACTTGCGTCCCGCCGTGGATTAAGAGACCGTGTAGTGTGTACTCCATCGACACATGCAGATCTTTTTCACTCGTCTAATTTATTCTTAAATTGGAATGCACGTCGATCACGTACGCCCGCCGCACCGCCACAAAAATGCTGAGCTTCTCTCTTCTGGACTTCTCGTAAGATTTCTGGTGGTCACCGAGTCCGGCCGGCGGTGAGTGACGGGAGCGGCTCGAATGGGACGGCACGGCGGCTGGCTGGTGCAACGGAATGGAGCGGCGCACGGCCATGGATGTATACTCCTGTCCACGATTGCTGGCTTGGCTGGCTGGTCTGTGGATAGGTTTGGCTTGGCTTGGACGTACGACACGACGGCGACGCCTGCCTGCCTGCCTGCTCTCCGCTCTGGCGAGCGAGTGACACGGCGGTCGAAGTAGATTGTGCATACACAAAGGCACACCGGCACGAGCGCTGTTGATTAATTAGGGTGAGCCAAGCTGCCTCGTCCAGGACATTATTGTTTCTTCTGATAGAAAAGCACGATGGTTTTACACGTGAATCATGATCTTCTGCAGCGTGATACATACAACAGGTCAGCTCCGGCCGTGTACGAAGTGTCACACGAACGCATGATTTCCACGAAGAATCAAGGGCGCCTCTTTTCTTTTGTTCAGAGATCGTTGACGGCACTTGTTTGACTCCGTCGTGGAGACGCGGCCCCGCGAACGGCACCCACGGCTCTCATATGCATATTTGCGTGCACCTAACACGTTGTTATTGCTAGCTAGTGCGCATGTACTACAATGTTGGGCATGCGTGTTAATCTAGTGAGCAGCCCGCCAGAATCACAGAGTAAGGTGCCAAGACATAAATCTCTCCGTTGCAGGCTGTGATAACTTCTAGACAATCGGATTCAACATTCACCTCAGCAAGCAATTTGATGCATGATCGAGCTGTAAACCTCGGCGTATAGCCAGAGCTTCCACCAAAACTGCATTATTTGCATACACGAAGGGCTCTGCCACTCCAGCCACCTCTTCTCCTCGACAATTCCGCACGATCACAACAATAGTTCCAGAACCATCATTAAAGAAAGATGCGCCATTGTTCACTTTGTATGATCCTGGGCATGGTTTCTCCCAACCAACCTTCACAACCTTTCGGCGGCAATGGCATGGTCCGACATGATCGTAGACTTGATGATTTTTCGTTCACGGTCAACAATGACTGGCTGGCTCCGGTGACGTAGAGGCAACAACCCTGACACGTCATCAACCCGCTCGGGGCGAAGAAGACAATCAACCCCTTGGAGACCTTGATGTATTTTATTTAATAATATTCAGGAATCTTTGTACTTTTGGTTTCATCAATAGCTATGAGATTTTTTAGGAAAAAAAAAGTTGATCTGAGATTTTTTAGGCAATCTTTTTTTGTTTTGTTTTGATGATGATTCACCACACACAAGGAAAACCCACGGCAAGGAAGCAGAGGAAACTTTTTTGGGCCGGGCCAACGAAATCCTCATCCCTGAACCGACGACGATGCGCTAGCTGGGCTGGGCTGTACCGACACAGCAACGCCCACGTTGTTGCTCGGCCGCTCGGATCACACTCCCACTCGAAGCTCAGGATCGCTTCGCCGCGCCGGATCCACCCTACCGCCACCGCCGGCGCGATGCCGATCTGCCCGCCGCCGCCGGAGACCTCGGGGTCCGGGGGCCGCGCGTGGATCTTCCACGGGCTGGCGCTCGGCGCGGCGGCGGCGGCCGCCGCGGCCGCCTACCTGTACCGCCGGCCCCGCGGGTTCCGCAGCCTGGCGGTGGGCATCATCCCCGCGCGCTACGCCTCCTCCCGCTTCGAGGGCAAGCCGCTCGCCCTCATCCTCGGCAAGCCCATGATACAGGTCCGTCTCGTCTCTATCTTCTTTCACATCCTCGGCAATGCTAGTTCTTTCGCGTGGATTTGGGTTAGGATTTCTCGTTGGGTTCTCATCCTGTTCAGAATGTAACTCAGAGAGTAGCTGCAAGCTGTTGGTGGAATTTTAGTAGGATTTCTGGACACTGTGCTGCACATCTTGCTTACTCGTGTGAGATCGTCAGATATGGATGCTTGTGTTGCTGTTAAGTTAATATATTACCAACCGAAAGGATGAAGCCGTGGTTGCTTATTCTGCTGCAGACGTATGTGTTCCCTGAAGAATCCTTTCTGGCTTGTTCAGATAATTTATTGAGTGCGCAAATTTTTATAGAACCATGGTGCCCCGGCTCCACCTTTAGATGCCATCGGTTTCAGAAACAACGGCCTGGAGCTGTGTGCCAATACGTGTGATTTGCAGGCTGTGTTTAGCTAGAATGGCTTAACGCATGGGACAGATATTTTAAATTGTTGTTCTGCACAATGCTTCGGCTAACAGCCTTCTGCCACAATAGTTGTACTGGGCCTGAGAGAGAAACTACACCATAGATTAAGAAATTACTGTACTTGATTAGCGGTCCTTGGTCAAATGACACTGCACGGTGCAGATCTCGAGGTGCCATCTAACGGTAAAGAGACGTGGAGCCCCGGTCCCGTGGTTCTACTGAACTTTTGTACTGCACTTTGCTTTACACGGTGGTGAATCTAGTACCAACATTTGCTCAAGCATTGAGTTATATTTGTAGCTGATAAATGTGACTTTGAGTTGGGAGAATGGGACTCCAAGTTAGCTTTTATATTCATAATGAAATGATGGATATAGTGCCCTATTAGTTAGTGCCAGGATTTGATGCTCGGTTAGCTGAGCAATCAGCATAGCTAATAAATCACCTTACGTGTATCCGACAGTCTTGACTAGATCATCCTCAAACTCACCATTGGCTTCTTGGATCTTTTCAGAGAACCTGGGAAAGAGTTATGCTAGCTTCTTCGTTAGACCATGTTGGTAAGCAGATTTCTACTTATTTGTTTATTTTTACCATGTTTGGTGCAAAACATTTCTGTAATATGCAAGCCTTGGTTTTAAGTTAATTTCTTTCTTTGATCGTCTTGAACACTTGTTATGTTGCCATACTCTGTTTTCTCTGATGTGTTCAGAGAGGCTTCTAAATCTGCAGCAACATGCTTCTAATGTTAAGACTGTCGGTATTTCTTTCCTTTTTGTCCTCAGTTGTGGCAACGGATGATGAGAAAATTGCCGAGTGCTGTAGAGGATTTGGAGCTGATGTTATAATGACATCAGTATCATGCCAAAATGGTAACCTTGGATGATTTTGTAATTCAGGTATCTTTTCATGACTGCTTGGTAATCTCCTTATTTGCTTGTTGGCATGTGGTTCAAAATGCAGGATCTGAGCGCTGCTGTGAGGCACTTCAAAAGCTCAGGAAACATTACGACATTGTTGTCAATATTCAAGGGGATGAGCCTCTTATAGAACCAGAGATAATAGACGGTGTGGTTATGGCACTGCAGGTACTTATGAACTCTAGTTTTGTTATTTCTTACTCTTCTGATAAGCAAAATGTTTTTCCTGAAGTAACTGAGATGAAGTCTTCTGAGTGAATTGTGATGATGTGCATTTTGAATCTTTGCTGTACTAATTTTACTGGAGATTCCGCTTTGCCTTTCACCTTCTATTTCTATTCATTCCATTTGTTTGACATCTCTTTCTTCTTAACTGATCTCTTTTCATTGCATTTATGATGTGCTCAATTTTATCTTCAGCGAGCTCCTGATGCAGTCTTCAGCACAGCTGCCACGGCACTAAAACCTGAAGATGCATTTGACACAAACCGAGTGAAGTGTGTAGTAGACAACCAGGGTTATGCAATATACTTCTCAAGAGGGCTGATCCCATTTAACAAGTAAGATATTAAATTTGTTTTAACTCTTCAGGTGACCTCATTTGCACTTACAGTTTTGGAATTTTGAACATTGCAGATCAGGGAAAGTCAATCCTCACTTCCCATATCTTCTTCATCTTGGGATTTCGGTACATGACCAACCCTTCTGATAACTGACTGCCCTGTGTGCCTCTTTATTTTGTTGTAAATATTACTCCCTCCGTCCCATAATGTAAGACGTTTTTTGACACTAGCAAAAATGTAGTGTCAAAAAACGTCTTACATTATGGGATGGAGGGAGTAACTTTGTGCTTAAGCTCCCCCACAATTAATGCTTTGACATTTCTTATGTAGGGCTTTGATTCGAAGTTTCTGAAGATCTATCCACAGCTTGCACCAACCCCATTGCAACTAGAAGAGGACCTGGAACAACTTAAAGTTCTTGAGAACGGCTACAAGATGAAGGTAATTTGGCTTCTCGCTGTTCAGTATTTGTACAGACAAGAAGTTTCTATCATCTGTTGCTCCCGGGCAACTAGTTCCTGGAAAAAAAATTAAGCTATGTTTTTTCTGAGGTCAAAAGAGATCTTATTAATGATCCAAACTTGAGGATTTGCAATCTATAGCTATTGCATGAGCAATCTGAGGTGGTACTTGTGAGTCTCGCTCAGCTCAATTGCCAGCTTGACAAAAATAAGTAGCAATCTCATGAGCAACACGGTTTTGATCTATTTTGATGTGAACAAACCTACAGTCCGGCAATTTCAAAGCTTCTGGGAGAACATCACTATAAATGACACCTAAATGAGACATGCTAGAGCAACTCGCCCTCCTCAAGGCAGCAATGACTGAACTGCAGTCACTCTCACTAATTATAGGCCTGTCAAAGTTGGCTTGCTCCCAAACGGATTCCTTCCAAGCAAGCACGAGCCTCAGCTTCTTCTGCATCAACAGAAGTGTTGAGCGCATTCGCCATAACAGCCAGGGCATTTCCCAAATGATCGCGAAGCACAGCGTCCACACTAGCTGCTTTAGTTTCAGGAACAAAGGATCCTTGAGCAAGTTTACTGCAGCCTCAAAATCTTGACATAATCTTGTTGGATAACACATGCACGTAAACTTATTGAAAAGAAATTTGATACCGCAACCCTTCTGATTTAGGCAAGTAACAGTAACATATTGCTGAGAAGTAATATCCCCATTGTAATATAATAACAGTGTCAAGAGGAAAACTAAACTGAACATCAAACCCCGTTACTTCTGATTTTCAATACAAACGAAAGGTGAAATATAATAAACAGTATAAAACTTTGATAGGAGTAATGGGAGACTGATTGACATTTTCAGATTAACCTGCATATGAATAAGCATAATCCATAGCGACAGAAAAAGTAGTTCCTTGTCACCATTAAGAATATCTTCTGCTTAAATTGTGACTCCATCTGCATCAGATATGTGAACCCGAGCTTGCTTGATATACTGGATAGCCATGGTGCAGTTTTGCAATTTCTTTATGTGTACCTGATGGAGAAATCACTTTCTAAAATAATGCATAATGTCACAGTAATAGCAATAAGCATCAGGATAATGTGGGAGCTGAACAACTCTACATAGATTTATGGCATCATGGAGACGTTCAAGTAAATTTCCTATAGTGAAAACATACTCTGACAGCGCAACCTATAAGGAAAGATTAATTGGATTATTTAGCAAATACCAATAAGAAACTTATAACCAAAACATAAAATGCCAAGGTTCAAAACTACGTGGTATAGTTATTGTTCTTTTGAGATCATTCTTGCATAGTTGTAGAGCACAGCAACACTGTTCTTTTGATGAAGGGGAGCCTTGGCGCAGTGGTAAAGCTGCTGCCTTGTGACCATGAGGTCATGGGTTCAAGTCCTGCAAACAGCCTCTTACAGAAATGTAGGGAAAGGCTGCGTACTATAGACCCAAAGTGGTCGGACCCTTCCCTGGACCCTGCGCAAGCGGGAGCTACATGCACCAGGTTGCCCTTTTTTTTTTGTAGAGCACAGCAACGCCAGCTATCACAATAATCTTGTTGATAATTCAGTCTGTAGCCCATGGCTGATAGGCGCATCAGGAGATCACCATCTCCATGGAAGATTCTTCAATTGATGAACAAGTAAAAGAAGACACAACCAGTTGAATAAAATACATGCACGTTCACAAATAAAATTAAGCATGCATGCATGCCAAAAATTGAATATATGAGAAGTTTGATTTCTCACGATGTTTTGAGATATAAGGATGGTGATATTAGAGTCATGCTAGTGAGTAATTGTGGTTTAGTAAGAATATTTGCGCTAAGTTTTGTGATTCCCGTAGCATGCACGTATGGTCTCTCATTATGTGATTAAGTTAATTAGAGCATAATTTATCGTTGATTGTCTTCCTTTACGTCGAGGTCGGGAGCGTGCGATGGTTAACTCCTATCAATCTCTCCCGTAGTAGCATGTGTATTAGTACTTTGCTTCGATGGCTAATAAAGTTTTGCAATAAGTATGTGAGTTCTTTATGATTAATGTTGAGTCCATAGATTATTCACACTCTCACCCTTTCACCATTGCTAGCTTCTCTAGTACCATGCAACTTTCGTCGATGCATTAAACCCACCATTTACCCTTCCTCAAAACATCCACCATACCTACCTATTATGGCATTTCTATAGCCATTCCGAGATATATTGCCATGCAAGTTTCATCGTTTCTTTTATTGTGACATATATCATCATTGTCATATTGCTTTGTGTGATCATATAGTTGATATAGTATTTGTGGCTTGGCCACCGTTCATATTTTTTTATACACGTCACTCTAGATCATCGCACATCCCCGTACACCGCTGAAGGCATTCATATAGAGTCATATCTTTGTTGTACTATCAAGTCGTAATTCGAGTTGTAAGCAAATAAAAGTGTGATGATCATCATTATTAAAGCATTGTCCCATGTGAGGAAAGGATGATGGAGACTATGATTCCCTCACAAGTTGGGATGATAATCCGGACTTAAATAAATAAAAAGAGGCCAAAGAGCTCCATAAAAAATAAAAATAAAAAGAGGCCAAAGAGCCCAAAAAAAGAGAAAAAAAGAGAAAAAAGAGAGAATGGACAATGTTACTATCCATTTTCCTATATTACTAGTGGAAATTCTTCATTATAGAACTTGCCTTGTGTATTTCAATGATGGGCTTTCTCAAAATGCCCTAGGTCTTCGCGAGCAAGCGAGTTGGACGCACACCCCACTTAGCTTTCTTTTGAGCTTTCATTCACTTATAGTTGTAGTGCATCCGTTGCATGGCAATCCCTACTCACTCACATTGAATGGCCACAAGGATATCAGCACACAAGCTCGTACGATTGCTTTGTACACAACATACAGTTTCTGGTGGCGGTGGCGCTAGCGCATGTTGATAAGCGGAATTAATTGTCTAACATACTGACAATCTTGTAGTATTGCTTTGTTTGGTCGTCGATCGTCTTGTCCATGTGTGGATAAAATAATGCCACATCGTTTTCTTCTTTTGCTGGCAATCCTGGTGCTGCGTCGGCAAAAAGGAAAGTAGGACTGTTTTTCGATGGTGTAGGTCTTACAGAAAGTTTCAGGATTAGTCCATATGTTCTTTGAAAAAGGCCGTAAATAAAGTAGATAAAGGCAGCAGCAGTTTGTTCAAGGTATGACCAAGCACGTCGTGTGGTCAAAATTAAACGGTCAATGTGTAAGGGTTACGTGCTCAAGTTTGCGCGCAATAACTTGTCATCAGATTGAGTAAAATGCATCCACGGTATATATTAAAATGCTCAAGTTGACCACGGAAAGAAAACTTGTTTATCTAAATACTACTCCATCCGTCTCATAAAATAAGAGTTTTTATGGGATGGAGGGAGTAGAATGTGGACACCGACTATGATAGTAGACAATCCCACAGAACCGAAACTTGTGCACCAGTCCAAAAAAAACTGAAACTTACCAAAAGGGGTGGCAAAATGCGGATGAAAACTAAATTTTATTCGTTTTGAGAAAACAGAGTCACAATTTTATTCGTTTAATCTCTCTCTCTCTCTCTCTCTCTCTCAGTATATAAGTCACGCCAGTCAATTGATTTGAGTATGATGTCCACTTGGCCACTTCAAAGTTCAGTTGGACAGACAGTTCATAACATAAATCCAACTTCAACCGAGCTATCCACAGCAGATAGACGGACAAGTGCTTTGCACGCATGGTTTCTGGTACTGGCAGCGCATGCTGATAGGCGGAATAAATTGGCTCGTGGCAGACAATCCTTCATGAGATGTGCTGAACTTTTTGTACTATATTACCTTTCTTTGGTCGTCGATCGAGTCACTCCTGTGCGAGAAAAGTAAGTTGTTGCCCTTTTTTTGTTTTGCCAGCTAGTGGCAGAGCTAGACAGGATGTTTGGGGGGTGAGATAGAAAATATGGTTGTTGGGGGGGGGGGGGGGGGGCACTAGTAGAAAAGGGGGCAATGGTCCAGGCCAGGTCAGCCCATTAGTCCCGGTTCAATCCAGAACCGGGACCAATGGGGACATTGGACCCGGTTCGTGAGCCCCGGGGGCCGGCCGGGCCACGTGGGCCATTGGTCCCGGTTCGACATGTTACAGCCACTCCCCCTCAAGGCAGCAATGACTGAACTGCAGTCACTCTCACTAATTATAGGCCTGTCAAAGTTGGCTTGCTCCCAAATGGATTCCTTCCAAGCAAGCATGAGCCTCAGCTTCTTCTGCATCAACAGAAGTGTTGAGCGCATTCGCCATAACAGCCAGGGCATTTCCCAAATGATCGTGAAGCACAGCGTCCACACTAGCTGCTTTAGTTTCAGGAACAAAGGATCCATCCACATTTATCTTCAACCATCCCTCAGCAGGATGTTCCCAGGCTATAGTTGCTGCGCCCGCGCATCCAGAATTCCGTGCATATCCTCCCTTCTTCCCTTTTGCCTCATCCAAGCAAATTGACTCAGCGACATCTGGGTCAGAGTTGAGCAGCTCAACATACCTTACGAGGAACTGAACTGATTATTGGATAGTAGCGTCTCCCTTTGTGTGGATGACATCGTTCCTGAGATGCCAATATCTCCAAAGTGTGAGCAAAATGAGCCCGTCCAGCAAGGGTGTCAGCCTATTTATTAGGCATTTGACCATAACTTTATACTAAACAGCATCGCACAATGAAATACTGTAGGCTGGTAGTTCTTTAGTTCCTCAGCTTGTTTTACGTTAGGAACACGCACAATGATGGTCTCATTTATCTCTTTTGGCAATTCACCGTCCTGGAGGAACTTATTCACTTCTGCAAGAACTTCCTCTTTCAGCATCTCCCGATTTAACGTACTGGAAAGCCATCAGCCCCAGGTGCCTTCAAAGGCCAACTCGCAAATCAAAACACTGTTTGTGTCCTCATCGACCTTCTGGTCCATAAGATCAGCGATTTACTCTGGAACAATCATACCTTTTTTGGTAAACAGCATGCTGAAATAATCCACCTCTAATACACCGTCTTGCTTCTTCAGACTACTTATTCTATTTTTTTTCCTCTCCATGCAGCCTTCTGATGGAAGAACTTAGTGTTTTGGTCACCATGCTTAACCAAGCCACTCTTAAACGTTGCCGCCACACCATTTCTTCCCGGAGCAGCAGCTCGTCCAGCCGTTTAGACATACACTGGTGCTCCCATTGCTACTAGCCTGTCAGCAAGCAAACCTTCTAGCTCTTTTCGAAGTTTTTCAATCTCCTTATTTACAGCCCCAAACTTCTCCTTACCCAACTCTTCAAACAATTCATCGTTGCCTGAAGTTGATCGCTGCAAGATCCGATGCCACAACATCCCTCCCCATGCATCTTTTATTTCATCAGCTAGGGTGCTTTCCCTCTCTCACATTAATTCATACTCCCTCCGTCCCAAAATAAATGTCTCAACTTTGTACTAGCTCTAGTACAAATTTGTACTAAGCTCAAGACACTTATTTTGGGACGGAGGGAGTAGAAAGCACAATGCTGGTGGAAAATTGTTGTCTGCTTCAGTTTTTCAAGGCTAACCAGGAGAGAGTAATGGTCTGACCTCGATGACACAAGGTGCTGCACCACGGCATCAGAGAAAAGACCTGACTAAGAAGGGCAAGCCACTGCACGATCTAATCTTATCTGACTCTCACATTTCTGATACCTCCCTGCTTATTATTATACGTCCATGGCACTCTAGAATAGCCCAAATCATGGAGGTTGCAAACAGAGAGAGTATCCCTAAAGTTCTCTATTTGCTTTTCATTTTCTTTAGTGGCCGAAAGGTGCTCAAATTGCCACATTGCCTTATTAAAATTGCCAATCATAAGCCATGGTTCTGAACTTCTGATACACTTTGCTTTATCCTCCTTAACAGCTTCCATATCTCTAGGCTCCCCATAGATGAAAGTACACATCCATCTTTGACCATCAGCCTCCTCAATTCTAATATCTATATGGTGCTCACCAAAGTTTATCGAACTGACATTCAAACTTGCATCCCGGGGAACTTGCATCCCCATAGGGGGATCAACTCCTGAACTGCCTGAGGCCGTTCCAGTCCTCGACAGTTCCAGGCGAAGAGATACATGGCTCCTGACGGGTTCTGTCCTTCGCGCCCGTCAGTTCTCCGGCAGCTTCCTTTCCACCATTCTTTCCCTTTTCTTCCACTACCCTTTTTGCTACTCACTAAGTCACTATTACATCAAGACTCACAGTCTCAGATTCTACATCCATTTGATTCTTATACCTATCCGGATGCTTGCCGAGGACTGAAGTAGCAACCTCCTTCCTCTTGGTGATTTTCTTCTTTAGGTTAACTTGTTTCGTGTCAGTGTTGTTCTTGCTAGTCTGTCCCTCCCCCACAGCATGCAAGTGACAGTTCTGAGTGTTTCTGCCATCCTGACCTGAGGCATCCTACCGCATCGCCTCACTGCTCCCAGCGCTCTTCACAAGGTTCCCATCAACTTCCTTGTTTCCACCCACCTATGAAGTAGTCACGGAAGCAGTGACGATTTTCTCCTTGCAATTTGCATTACCACCGGTGTTCCCAGCAGTTTGTGGCTCAAGTGTAGACCCCGTCAGGGGTGCTGCCAGCATTGCCTGTATCGCTTCCCACTTGGACGCCAGATCATCATTCTTCTGGTTGTTACTCCCCTCCTCTTCAGGCAGGAAGTGAGTTGTTTCCTTCTGTTCTACTCTCTTCCAGACACCGTGTTCAGGTCCACAGCAGCAATGTCGTGGTCGACCTTCGGGTTGGAAGAGGCATCAGTCGGGGTTGCAGTTGAGGCCGAGCCCTTGGCATCTGCTATGTTGATCTCCTGATTCTCCCCATTCAGGGAGACAGCAGCAATGGTAGCCGTACTCGCAGCCACCATGAAGTTGGCATCGTGACACGTTGGGTTGGTGTCTGTCTCCATCCTGTTACCCACCGAAAGGCGGGCAACGTTTTCATGCACCTGCTCGACCGCCTTCAGCACCACAGCGGTCGATATGCCGCGAGGTCGACAAGCTCTTTTGGCCTAGGCTGCCTGGCTTGGGGGCATGCCACGGCAAGGTTGGCATCTGAAGGGTCGTCCCTGCCCCACCTTTTCTGCAAGGACCAGGCCCGTGGGTCGTCTAAGTGTACAGGATGCACTCTGAGCTCCATGGAGTACCTCAGTTCTTTTCTTCATTAGGGAGATCGCACCTGGCTCTCATATGGCCTATGTATCTGCAGAACAAGCAGAAATTAGGCAATCTTTCAGAACGTAAATTTACCAAAAGCTTTTCCTCTGTGATCTCATCGGCAAGCGTGATCTCTTTCTGCAGGGTAGAGTACAACGGTAGCTGCACTCTCACTCTGAGAAACTTGTCGAAGATGTTCCCTCTTGCGTGTGGGTCGATCATCACCGTCGAGCCAACCTGCTCACCCAGTCTGAAGGCCAGCTCCTTAGTGAGGAGGTAGGAAGGGATTCCCCGCAATTGAACCCACATCGGGCACATGAGAAAAGACAGCCGATGCGGGATCAGCCCCGGTCCCCAGGCCGACAACCAGGAAGGCGCCCCCCTTAATTGTACTGCCATGGCCTGTCCTTGATAACATGCTGCCGGTCTCCATCCTCCGAGAACTCGAGGATGAATTAGCGCCCCTTTTCTGCTTCCAGTTGGTTGTTGTCCAGGCTCCCGTGTGCCTTACAGACCTGTTTCATGTGGTTGATCAGCTGCCGGGAGGTCACCAGCAGCACGGACAGGAAGAGTCCGACTGCAAGAGAACACATCTGCACTGCTTTGCGAGCGCCGGTCATGTTGATCACCAGGTTTTCTTCTCAGGTCCCGCCCCTGTAGTAGCTGTCACCTTCCCCGCGCGACGGTCGTAGGTGATGAAGTGGCCATGGTTGCGTGGCCAACGAGCTCTCCTAGCAACCACCCTTGTCTCCATTACGCCTTTCCCACTTCTGGCTTCAGTCCCCATCGCCTTTGCAATGGCCTTCTTCGATTGGCTATCTTCCGGCTGGAAAATTGAAGTTTTTGATTTGAATGCAGCAGCAAAGGCATGCATTGAACTACAGCTACCACTTAGAAAGAATGCGGCAACTGCCCATTGTCAGTACTCTGTACAGTGGTGTCAGCTTGTAATGTATTGCTCAAGGGAAAGTTAACAAGTAGTTGTATGCTGATATTTAGTATTGTTTCATTACGTGTTCCGTGCCATATGCACCTTTATATGTCGTGTCTGTTCGTAAAAATTGCAGCGTATGCCTTGTACTGCTGAACTGAGTGTTCTTTTCCTCCCTTGACGATTGCAGGTTATCAAGGTGGACCATGATGCCCATGGCGTGGATGCGCCCGAAGATGTCGAGAAAATAGAAGCATTGATGCGGGCAAGGAACATCCAGTAGTAAACATCACGGAAACGTTTGGTTTCGTTTCGCATCACGCATGGTTTCCTGTTAGGTTGGGGTTATGGTATCCACAAGTTTGTAGAAAGAACCGGGAGCTATGTTCGGGTTCATTCCCTTTACGAAAGAGTTTCTTAGCGTGTAACTGGAGAACAGGGTGCATCGTCTTTGTGTGAATTCGGCAATGCACCTGGTGTGCAGTTCTTGTAATTATGTAACATTCCAATCGGTTTGTAAGATTGTACTGCTTCCTGAGTAATGGATGAATGGTAGAGCATTGCATACACTACTGCGGGCGTCCACGGTTCGATCAATATTGACTGCAGAATGGACGCATCTGGTTATCCTTCTTCGTACCTTCCTGGGTGATAGAACGAAGAAGAGGGATGGACATGGTCATTTGAATTTAGCCATTCCTGAATTTGAATTTAGCCATTCCTGAATACAAGCGGAACCGTTTATGTTACCATTCCTGGTCACGCAACGGTTTATGTTACCAGCATTGGCTACTAAAATCCAAAGAGTCTGATAACTTATTAGCTAGGTATCAGTTCTCAGACACTCCAATCTGGCCGTAATCTCATCTCACCCCACTACACATTTGTGTTGTCATCAACATTACCATCCAGCAGCGCGAGATGCCGTTTACGTCATGACTCCAAGTCCGCGCTATCGCAGATTCTGTCATGCAAAAGAGATGAAAAGAAATACATACAACAATCGGTCGTGTTACTATGGCAGTAATGCATTTGTTGTGCTACTCTAAACTCTCAGCATTTCACAGTAATATACAAATTGGAATGTTACATACAACAATCCCTTGTGTTACTGTGTTAGTAATGCATGCATTTGTTGTGCTACTCTGAACCCTCAACATTCACATTAATTTACGACGATTTACAGTATTGACAACCAAACGTGCAAAACTTAGAAGGCGACCTTCACTCTATACGATTGTCACACGGTGTATCTTCAGAATTCACCTCGGCGGGGCGATCCGGCGATCTTGAGGTATGATGGTAATTACGCAGGGGTTTACAAGCTCTCAGAATCTCGACGCTAAACGCCAGCATAAGTCAGAGGCGTCGTCAATGCTGAAGGTTACAGGCATATCCGTTGACACGGCCGGGGTGAACATTGGTATCGCCAAGTACTTTCAATGTGAGACTCTGGGCTACTATTATCAGTGAGGTATGTACTCTCTTCGCCGTGATCATGCTTTTGAAGATCATCTTTTAAGGTGCAGCCGTTGCCCAACAGATTTAGTTTTATCATATACTCCCTCCGTTCCCAAATACAAGTCTTTCTAAAGATTTCAACAAGTGACTATATACGAAGCAAAATGAGTGAATCTACACTCTAAAATAAGTCTACATACATCCATATGTTGTAGTCTATTTGAAATGTCTAAAAAGACTTATATTTAGGAATGGAGGGAGTATATAATCAACAAATAAAACTCAGGAAGCCTAGTTTCGTGGTTGGAAAATGGTCAAGCAACTGACTCAGCAAGCGAGGACCGAGAAGAACAACAAATCAAATAGATTTACCGTTTTTTGATGTTATGAGCAGAACTAGATCAGTTTCCGATGCTGTAATTAAGCTCAGATTATGCAATTAATTCTTTTCTTCAACACTCTCGCGGCGACACCCTTGCTTTTGGTGAGTGAAGCTTTGGTTTCGGTTGGAACTTGCTTAGGCGGGTTCATCTAGCTTCTTCAAAACAGTTTTACATGAATGGTTGGCCTCGAAGTCACAACAAAGATTAGCAGGCGGTGTTGTAATTAGTAACACAATCACAACAAAGATTAACGAGGGGCGTGTGCAAAGGCCTTATTGTAGCCATACACTAACAAAATTGCCCCCATGTCAGTGGTCGCCGTGAAGGGTGTAGCTCGTATTATCAGGGGAGTCGTTTCCCACGCCCCGACAAGGGCACCCTATCTCGCGTCTTGGTGCACCACCCTTGGAATCTGGATCCAACCCTCTCCTCCCCCGACCATTACACATGACAAGCAGACCTTAAGAAACTCTTGGATCAGGTCGATGCCATGCTGCCATCCTATTGGCGCCCAACTGCATGTGACTCTAACCTCCATCCGTCCACTTGTGATGGAATAATCCTTGTGATGTAGACGTAATGTTCGTTGACCAACTACTAGCTACTCACTTACTAGTGAAATCGCATCACTTACCAAAAAGGCTTTCGCCCCACTTTATATATAAAGTAATGATCAACAACAACCCGGTACAAACGCACGCCACCACAACACACGCACACACCCTAGGCAGGATACATAGGCGCTGATCGTAGCAACACCACCCCTAGCACTACAAGAGCAACCGGGGGCTCAAGCGGGAACACGCCACCGCGAAGAAATGAAGCCGCATATGACGAACCGTGGGCTCCACGGCGGCGCCTTCAGAAAGAAAACGACACCGGAGCGCCGTCACCGCCCGATCCGAGGATCAGAGTTTCCCCTAGAGCAGCACGACGGGCAGTGAGAGCCGCGACGACACCTTCAAGAAGGGAACGAGCTTCGTCGTTGCCGGTCCGTCCGAAGATAGAACAGGTTTTCACCCCGGCCAACACTCACCGCCACCGAACGCCACACCCCAGCTATCACGCTGCCCACACGGCCATGGCCACCAGACAGCACCAAGCCACGGCCAAGACCTTGACACCACCTCACCCTGGATCCGCCGCTACCCCAACCAAAGAGATGAGTGGAAAGGTCCCGCCTTTCACACCATGGGCAGCCCCCGTGCCGAGACCCAAAAGGCCGGCCAAACTGTCCTCCATCGACCCGTGCTGCAGCACCGGGCGCGAGACGAGCTCTGTCCTGCGACACCATGTGCGAGACGAGCTCGGTCCAACTACACCGTGCGCGAGACGACTTCGGTCCTCCTACACCGTGCATGAGACGAGGTCGGTCCTGCTGCACCGGTTGCGAGACGAGCGATGGACCGCAACTGGGAGAAGGACATCCATTCGATGAAGTAACGGCCGGACGATGAAGATAGGAAGCGAAGGCCGACACAAGACTACTATGGACGAACCGACGCCGGAACATGCCAGCCGTTGCCGCAGTCGACCTGCCAAGCCGCCGTGTGTTAGAATTGTGTCAAATATTGTGTACAAGATAGGTTACAGTTGGACTCTGAGTAGTACTGTGTTTACATAGGCTGTGGAGTCGTCTCCTAGTAGGACATTTGTATCCTAGGCCTCTCATATATAGCGGGGGTAGACACATGATGTAACCTATGCCGTACATAACACGACTTATAAGGGCGGGGGTATCCCCTCCTAACAGGCTAGTCTTTTGGGGGGAGAGTGCCCAAGGCATCTCATAAGTCGGTGAACTCATGGGTGGTCGGTCATGGTTGATGGGTTGGAAACACTGGTGTTAGCGGGCCCATGGGTGACCGATGTGTGAGGGGGAGATTGTTGGGTTTAGTCCCATATCGGTTGTGGGGGGAGACATAACACGACTTATAAGCGCGGGGGTATCCCTCCTAACAGGCTAGTCTTTTGGGGGGAGAGTGCCCAAGGCATCTCATAAGTCGGTGTTGCTTTCCGGTTGGGTCTGGTGACGCAGGTGGGTCGGAACGTTGGTGTTAGCGAACCTGAGATTGCGTAACACCGTGGAGCCACCCACGACCCGGACAGCAGCCACGCCGGGCCACTGCCCAACCCGCGCCGCCCGGCGAGCTCGAAGCGTGAGAGACGCCGGGCACACACAACCACCACCACGGTCGGCCGCCGCAACCATTAGCTGACCCCCGCCGGGGGGCCAGGACGAGTCCGCCGGCGACAGCCTAACCACCACAACGGACCCCCACCAGCGCCCGTAGCCACCGGAGGCGGCCGCCCCACGCCGCCACAGCCCGTGCCGCCCGCAAAACAGCGTTCGGAGGAGACACCCCCATCCCAGATCAGATCTGGCCGCCCCTCACCACCACAACGGGCACACCCCGCCACGACAGAACACCGCCGGCCCTCCCACACCACGAGCAGAGCCCACCCCGCCGCCAAGGAAGCCCAGGGCGCCGCCGAGCCGCCCAGATGCCGCGCCGCCCCGGTCGAGCTACGCGCCTCCATGCAGGGACACCGGCCCACGCAGATCTCCGCCGCGCCAGGGAGAGACGAGCCCCCCCCGCCGCCAGCACCTACTGGGCTTTGCCCGGCGGCGGCGGCGAGGGGAGGGAGGGGGAGGAGGAGGCCTAGAGGTCGGCGGTGGGTGTGTCCCCTCGGTCTCTCGCGGGAGCGACGCGAGGGGAAGGGGATAGTTCCGTTCAATCGCATTCGCATCACTTACACCAACTTGTCTCCAAAAAGAAGAACTCGGAGGCCGAGATTTCAAGCTCCAAGTTTGCCATTTCAAGTGCTGTTTGCAAACTTTCTAGCTCTCATGATACAGCACAATTTGACCGTTTTGATAACCCGGAACGATCGATCTATGCTGGATAGCATTCTCTTGTCTTCCCCTCAAACAGTTTGGATCGCATTCAAATGCTTAGAGTCACATGTGATGTTTGTGGATAAGATCGAGACTATAATATCTATCCTTCCACTTGTGGTGCAGAACTGCAGACTTGATGCTCGTTGGCCAAAACCTTGAGACTTTTTACGGTACATTATACTACTCAACATTACAGGTAGCAACGTAATTAGCTAGCTGGTGGAGAGTTCGACGGAGTGGAGTACTTGCCATGATATGGCCTCGTATTCTAGTGTCTGCAAGTTCATTCATGGGACCGACTGGACAAGGTCGGGGCCATGCGGCCGCCGGAGCGACGGCGTCCTCTCCATGTCAGCGACTCTGCTCCAGATTCCAGAGGCTCGATGGGAACACCATAGACCCGGTAATCTAGCCACGGACCATGGCAGGCCAGGCCAGGACGGGGGCATGCGGCCACGGCGACGCCCTCACCTTCGTCGTCTCCGTCGGCGACCCGCTCCAAATTCTGTAGGCTCGAGGGTAACACGAAAGGCATGGCATCTCGCGGCCGCCGATAGCTAGCTAGGCCAGTACGGGGGCGCTGGCATGTGGCGAGCTGGACGGGGGTGACGAGCGATGATGGTGCCGGCTGGCAATGGCGACGGCAAATGAACAACCGCGGGATGAAGAATTACTACGTGATATTTCAGGTCCGCACTCCACTTGTTTTTTAGCGGAAGGTGCCTGCGAGATGGATAAATATGAACTACCCAAAACGCCTTTGTTTAGTTAATATACTACCGAAAATCTAGAGTAGTATTGTATCATCTGGACCATCGAACTACACAAATACCGAAAAAGGCTTTCGTCCCGCTTTATAAATAAAGCAACGACCAACAACATCCAGATACAGACGCACACCACCACAACACACGCACACACCCAAAGCGGGATACATAGACGCTGAGCGCAGCAACACGACCCCTAGCACTACTCGAGCACCCGGGACTCCACCAGTGAACACGCCACCACGAAGAGATGCAGCCGCATACGATGAACCGTGGGCTTCAAGACGGTGCCTTCAGGAAGGGTACGACACGGGAGCGTCGCCACCGCCTGATCCGAGGGTCAAGGTTTCCCCCGGAGCCACACGACAGACAATGAGAGCCGCGACGACGCCTTCAAGAAGGGAACGAGCTACGCCGCCGCCGGTCTGTACGAAGAAAGAGCAGGTTTTCACCCCGGCCAATACTCACTGCCATCGAACGCCGCACCCCGACAACCACGCCGCCCACACGGCCATGACCACCGGGCAGCACCAAGCGACGGGCTCTGCCCGTGAGCACCGCGCAACCACCACCAGGACCGCCGCCCTGGAATCCAAGACCTAGGAACCACCACAACCGACACCCGCCGCTACCCCAACGGAAGAGACGATCGGATCCCGGGGCACACAAGTCCATCGATTCGTCCTACAACTCCGGGCGCGAGACGAGCTCGGTCCTGCTGCCGGGCGCGAGACGGGCTCGGTCCTGCTGCCGGGCGCGAGACGAGGAGGTCCTGCTGCCGGGCGCGAGACAAGCACAGTCCTGCAGCCTGAGCACGGGACTAGCGATGGGTCGCAGCAGGGAGAGGGCCATCCCACCGACGAAGATTGCGCCCGGGCATCGAGAAGAGGGATCGAAGCTCTTCACAGGCCGCTCACCAACGGGCCGACGCCGAAGAAGTCCGGCCGCCGCCGTGAGACGATCCTGACCACTGCCATGAGCCACCACCACGCCGTGGTAGCCCACATCCCCGCCGAGCACAACCCGCGGCACCTGCCATCGCCGGATCGGCCGGGGGCCGGCAGGTCCACCACCACCAGGGGGCGCTGCAGCAGGGGCAGCCACCGGAGCAGGCCACCGCCTGCGGCGAGCCGGGGCCCCGCCACCACAAGGGCCCAGAGCACCTGAGCCGCAGCCGCGACGGATCTGGGCCGCGCCCACACGCCGCCACCGCCGGGATCAGGGCACGCCCCCAGCCCGTCCCAGCCACCCGCGCCGCCGCCAGCAGGCCGCGCCCCCATCGCGGGCCGCCGTCGCTGCGCCGCCGCGCCCTGGGCCAGCGCCGCGCCGCCGCCCAACAAGGATGGCCCGCGCCATCCAGCGCCACGCGGGGGAGGAAGAGGCCCCGCCGCCGCCCGATCTGGCCGGGCTTTGCCCGCGGCGGCGAGGGGAGGGAGAAACGAGGAGGGGGTCGCGCCCCGCGGGCTAGGGTTTCCCCCCCGGCGGCGCTCGCGGGAGCGGCCAGGGAGGGGAGGGGAGGGGACCTGAAGCTTTTTTAGAATATGCAGGCTTAGCTCAACTAGTACTACTCATCCACAAAAGGTCTATATTGAGGTGATGTGCCGTAAAAGGTCTCAAAACGTTACTTGCTAGTACTACTCATCCACAAACATCACTCACAGTAGTTCTTAATAAAATCGCATCACTCGCATCATCAATCACGGATATCCGGGTCGATGCCGCGCGCCCTGTGCACGTGCAGATCCCCGATCGCCATTGATCGCCACTGATCGTCTGACCCAATCCAAGTTCGTAAAAGCAATAATTCAGACATAGAGAGAGTGTATGTCAGTCATGAGAGAGTGTCTTGACTGAAAAAACGAAGAGTACCCAAAGAAAGCAGGAGCACATGCCGAGATCCATAATAACTTGCTCCACGAATCACGCGGCTACCGATCGAGTCGTATATGTCGTGCTCCGTAGTAACCAATGTTTAACATAGCCCGTGGTTCACGCGGCCTGCCACTTGGTGGCAGTACGTACTAGTACATATAGGCCGTCCGGCCGGCATACACTAACACTGGACTCTCACCAGCTAGAGGAGCAGCTGCCTGCCAGTGCGTACAAGATACGGGAGGTGACGGTGTTGGGCCATGGGGATGATGGCGCATGTCGTCGTGGCGGCGGTGCTGGCCATGGCGGCAGCGGCGGCGATGGTGAGCGCGTCGCCGGCCGAGGGGGTCCAGCCGCTGTCCAAGATCGCCATCCACAAGGCCACCGTGGAACTGCACGGCTCCGCCTACGTGCGGGCGACGCCGGCGTTGCTCGGCGACCAGGTATGTTCATTAGCTTGCTCAGTTGCTCACTAATACTCCCTTGCTAGTTCATTTGCTAGACAAATAGCCAGCATATATCATATCTTGTACTCCCTCCGATCCAAATTAATTGTTGCTCACTTGGTGCAACTTTAGAGTACAAGGTGAACGAACAATGAAAATCGTGAACTTCTGAGTGTACAAAGATGATGAGAAACAGAGCCGGACTCATGTGATGTTGCATGTGCTTTAGCAAAGTTGTACGAATAAAGTGCTACATTGTTGATTCTGTGTTATATATAAAGAAATGTAAGCAACTCAGATGCATCTGACAGGGCGAAGACACCGTATGGGTTACCGTGAAATACGGCTGGGAGAACCCTTCCAGCGACGACTGGATCGCCGTCTTCTCCCCTGCCGATTTCATGTAAAATTAACAAGTTTTTCCCCTTAGTATTCTATATAATCCCTGTAGGATCCTCTGGCATGGAGGAATAATATGCATGGTATGTATCTTTTGTGCCTATGCAGCTCGGGGTCGTGCCCTAACCCGCGGAGGAACGCCGACGAGCCGGGACTCTGCACAGCGCCTATCAAGGTCGGTTGACTAATTATCTTCTCTTGAAATTCATGCATGGCAATTGCCAGTTAATATGGATTGATGCACGTCGCCGGCCACGATAATCGAGCTGAAGTGATCTGTTGGTGTGTGTGGGTGTGGGTGTGGGTGCAGTATCAGTACGCCAACTACTCGGCCAACTATCGCTACTGGGGCAAGGGCACCATCCGGTTCCAGATCATCAACCAGCGCTCCGACTTCTCCTTCGCCCTCTTCACCGGCGGCTTCGAAAACGTAACCACTAAAGTTCTACTTTTTTTTTTGCGGTTGAACTAGTTCTACTGCACTGTCACGCTCCCAACATTTTATGTGAAGTGATGGTGGTGTTTTTCTACCTTTTGTAGCCGAAGCTGGTGGCGGTGTCGAAGCCGGTGGCGTTCAAGAACCCCAAGGCCCCGGTGTTCCCGCGGCTGGCGCAGGGGAAGACCCATGACGAGATGACGGTCACATGGACCAGCGGCTACGACATTGACGAGGCCTACCCGCTGGTAGAGTGGGGCATGGTCGCCCCTGGCGGCGGGGTCAGGAACCCCACCCGCACGCCCGCCGGCACGCTGACCTTCAACCGTGGCAGCATGTGTGGTACGTACCTTTTTTTTTCTTTGTGAAGATGTCCAGAAACAAGAGAAGCTCACGAGTGTGGTTCATGGTGTGTCTTCATCCAGGCGAGCCGGCGCGGACGGTTGGGTGGAGAGACCCTGGGTTCATCCACACGGCCTTCATGAGGGACCTATGGCCCAACAAAGAGTAGGCAGATTCATTGGGAAAATGTAGTAGTTCCCACCCTTGGAAACTCAAGACCAGTTCGTTTGCGATGCAGGTACACTTACAAGATCGGGCACGAGCTCTCCGACGGTACCATGGTGTGGGGTAAGTCCTACACTTTCCGGGCGCCACCAACCCCTGGACAAAACTCACTGCAACGCATCATCATCTTCGGTGACATGGGAAAGGTAGCACTCTTTGTGACGCATGGCCAATTTCACTTGACATGAAATAAAGGAACTGCCCTACACTGAAATGTTGTTAAATGGAATCCAACATATATGTCCTACATGGCTTGGCTTTTTCATTTTCAGGCGGAGAGGGATGGATCGAATGAGTTCGCCAACTACCAGCCAGGTTCGCTGAACACGACCGACACGCTGGTCAAAGATTTGGACAACTACGACATCGTCTTCCATATTGGCGACATGCCGTACGCCAACGGATACCTCTCCCAGTGGGACCAGTTCACTGCACAAGTCGCCCCCATCAGCGCCAGGAAGCCCTACATGGTTGCGAGGTACTCCCTCTGTAAGGAAATATAAAAGCGTTTAGATCACTATACTTACGGAGGGAGTATGTTATAGTACATACATCACGTTATGACCTTGTGCCTATGGAGCAGTGTCACGTAAAAACTTATGTTTTGTCTTCTGTGTGCAGCGGTAACCACGAGAGGGACTGGCCCAACACTGGTGGATTCTTCGACGTCAAGGACTCCGGCGGTGAGTGTGGTGTGCCGGCCGAGACCATGTACTACTACCCAGCCGAAAACAGAGCAAACTTCTGGTACACACATGTTTTTCGTCTGTGCATGTACATACAGTTCAGGCATCGATCTATTTGTTTCCATATACTCTCCTATGAAACTATTGGGGTTGACATGGCTGCCGTCGAAGGTACAAGGTGGACTATGGGATGTTCCGGTTCTGCGTGGTGGACACGGGGCACGACTGGCGGGAGGGGACTCCGCAGCACAAGTTCATCGAGGAGTGCCTCTCCACGGTGGACCGGAAGCACCAGCCATGGCTCATCTTCGCGGCGCACCGGGTGCTGGGCTACTCCTCCAACGCGTGGTACGCCGCTGAGGGCTCCTTCGAGGAGCCTGAGGGCCGGGAGAGCCTGCAGAAGCTGTGGCAGCGGTACCGCGTCGACATGGCCTTCTTCGGCCACGTCCACAACTACGAGCGCACATGCCCGCTCTACCAGAGCCAGTGCGTCACCGGCGAGCGGAGCCACTACTCGGGCACCATGAGCGGCACCATTTTCGTCGTGGCAGGCGGCGGTGGCAGCCACCTCTCCAGCTACACCACGGCCATCCCCAGGTGGAGCGTCTTCAGGGATCAAGACTATGGCTTCGTCAAGCTCACGGCCTTCAACCACTCGTCGCTTCTGTTCGAGTACAAGAAGAGCAGCGATGGCAATGTCTACGACTCCTTCACCATCGATAGGGACTACCGTGACGTGCTCAGCTGTGTGCATGACAGCTGCTTGCCCACCACACTCGCTCTCTGACCGTCTAGCGGTACGTCATGGCAACGATGCTAGCCAGAAATCGGCTAACACGGTTGAGCCTCATGAGCTTAATTTGTGGAATAAAACTGGCCAGCTGCATAGTTTTTAGTTTTTAGATCAAAAGCCTGCGCCGGTGAGTAAACGAAAATGTAAACCAACTCTGAATAATCCCCATTGATGATTGCCGATTTATACATGAACCCGGAGCGAGTAGGTGGATATCTTGATAATATCTTCAAAAACCTAGTGGAACAAATGTGATCAGAAGTAAGTGGAATCGAATTCTTGCTTGCTATGTACGATTGCCATGCAACTCAATACCTATAAGACATACATTGCAGCATTGGCATGGCATGGCAATGGCTACAGGTTTTAGCTTTATCGTTTTACCATTTTGTCGCCTTTTGATTTAGACGGCAACAAACAAACTGTGTGTGACATATACTTTTCCCTTGAGAAGAATATTACCACATGCTTTACATATGCTGGAGTGGGTACCCTCTAAATATGAATGGTAGAAGAGACGACCTGACATATTTTGGGCCATGCATACCAATAGGATCTTTGTTGAGATGGCCGAACTCTCATCTCGGCAGTGGTGTCGCTGCGGGTCAAGGCCAGGGCGAACCAAGTAGTGTTTTGTAACGCGCAACATAAAAATCACGAAAAAGAAGAACACTTGGAAGGGAATCGAACTCGCACTATTGAACACATGCCACTGGAACTGGTGGTTTGGTGATTGATGGGAAGCGGGAAATATTTAAGCACACACTACATGATTGAGATTGGAAACTTTTTTGAAACATCTTGAAAATTTTGAACAATTTAGAAATGCCGAATATTTTTTGAAAATACCAACAATTTGTGAAGTTCCAAAAAATTATTTTAAAATGTGAACATTATTTTAAAATGTGACAATATTTTTAATTCCTAATATTTTTTGAAATTTCAAACATCTTTTATCAAAAACCATTTTCAAAATTTCCGAACATTTTTTAAAATACGAAGACATTTTGAAAATATTGACATTTTTTTCTAAAAAACGGGAAAGTTCAATGAAACTCTGAACAAAACTTGGGAAAAAGTGACATTTTTTGGTAATGATCTTTTAAATTTTTGACGAATTGAAAATACACTCCTGGATTTATAAATCTGAAAAATAATTGAAAACATGTACGTGGATTTTCAAATTATTCACAAATTTAAAATATATTTGTTATTTAAAAATTTGCGATTTTAATAAATCATGAAATTATTTTAAAAAGTAAAATAAAAATCAGGGAAAAAGCCACAAAAGAAGGGATCAAAATCAATAGAAAACCTGGAAATTCGAAAAAAATCCTAAAAAAAAACTGCTCCTACGAAGAAAGCTTAAATGGGCCAATCCCGAAGTAGTTCGGATTTGCGATTTCTGCGAATTGCTCTCTCTTATTTGTTTTGCTTCAAAAATGCTCTCTATTCTTTATTACGAATGAAGAATACGATATTTTACTCTCCGCGGGCATCAACTTTGTTGATATATGCACATGGTGCACTCAAACTAGGTATGTCAAAATAAAGTTACTAGTATTTAGTATCTTTTTGAAACAAAAAAAAGATCAAAATAAAGGTACTATGAATTGGTTCTATCTTAACACACATACAATCTCTCTTTGATTAAAACTACGTATATGGAAAAATTGGAGGACTATTATTTAAGAAATTTTCTATAAATCCTCTTTGATTTTAGCATATAAAAACATATGATATTTTTCGAACGGGCTATTGTACTTCCAATTCCAATTATGGACGAACCTTCACTTTTAAGGTAGATCTGGATGTCGACAAGGACCTCACCACGTGTCACCAGGATGGTATACAATTTTGGAATATGAAGCCTGAATTGAGTTTATGGTCTTGAAAACCTTGAACAACGATCATGTCCTGCTTGCGGACATTATAATTTTTATGTCCATAATGATTGGGAGGGGGGGGGGGGGGGGGGGGGGGGGGGGGGGGGGCAATGGCCCCGATGGGCAATGGTGTTTCTAGCTGATATAAATGTTATCTATGTTTGATCTACTCTAGCCTAGCTTCTAAAGAAACAACACACCGTTTTTGTGATATTAAAATTATATTTAGTCTCGAGGCATTTTTTTATATTTGATGAATCAAATATCACAAACATTGTTGAGAAAATATAAGCATTAAAGCGAGCTAGAAACATCTAGTAATATAGAAATGTTATGAAAAGTTTCAACTTTGCACATTTTTTGTTTTTTTGTTTGACTGAACTCATGGTTTTATTAAGACTCTAGATGCCAATTCAAGTTTAAACCAAGAGCCTGCCTTTCTGCTAGCGCAAAGGGATATCTCCCAACAATGTGAAATATGCTTCCATAAGGGTTTTCTTGCTTGTCGGTACTTTCGATTCAGGACAACCTACACCTCAAAATTACTACCGATCCAACATAACCTTTAGATCTCTATAACATTTTCACCGTCAATAGATAACATAGGCACACATGTTGCCGAAAAAAGGCATACAAGGATCAGAATAATACCATTTAAATGTATAATAATCTTCGCCGTTTGCTTGCGAAAAAATGCCACACAGGTTCACCGTCTTGCCTCGGTCTTGGCCATTGCTGCTTCATGGTTGGCCCAACCATGTTGCATTCTTCTACTTAAATTTGTGGGATGACGAAAGCTAAACTTGAAAAACATATAACCAAGAAATAACATCTTGTATACTTGATAGAATTTTCTTAACTTCCTTGGCTGAGAGAAGACCAACTTTTTTCTTCTCATTTCTCTCCCTTGTAACTCAGCACTTATCCTCAGTATTGTTGCTAAGATAGCACCGTCGTCATCCTCAAACACCCGATGCACCAGCACCATGCCACGCTTTCAACGTTATCACGTGTACATTTAGGCCGAGCTCGCGTCGCAAGTTGACAAGGCACATAGAAGTCGTAGTCCGTGTACCCTGCCACCGCCTGATCGATCAGATCATCATCTCTATCTCTCTTTTATTTTTGCCACACTTTTTTGTTTGTTAAATATCATGTATATGCATAAGCCCACTAGCCACACAGGTTCCACACGCAGTCTATGCAGGCGTCGAGCGTTTTGCGGCCGGCCGGCCAGTCCATTCGCATGCATGAACCAGTACGGATGCCACTTTTAAATCGCGTCAGAGGTTTCGCACTTAGCCACTTGCTCAGAAGTTCAGTTCGACAGACAAGTTGAGTTGATAACCGGCCAAGTCCCCAACTCCAACCAGATGACTGTCTTTTTTTTTCCGACTCCCAACTCCAACCAGATGACCGTCCATTTTTTTAAACGCAGTACAGACGCAAGCAATCATATACACGCGCATAAACTCACCCTCTATGAACGCACACGCACACTCCACCCCTATGAGCACCTCTGAAAGACTGAGCCGGCATATCATCTTGAAATTTACGAAGTCACCATAGCCACCTCGGCGTCGACGGGAACGTCTCCTCCCACTGAATGCGCATCGCTGAAAATCCTGAAATAAATCCAGAAATAAATGCGAGCACCAGGATTTAAACCCTGATGGGCTGGGGATACCACAGTCCCTCTAGCCATCCAACCACAGATTGGTTCACAGATGACGGTTCACTTGGCTAATTGTCATGGCGGCCAGATGCGACACGTACGAGAGTTTTTTTTTTTGCACGCATACAGTTTTTGGTCGTGGCGGCGCACACCCATAGGTGGAGTTATTATATATAACCGGCTCTGCTGGCAGACAATTCTTCGTGAGCTCGACTGATTTTGTCTTGAGTAGGTATTACCTTTTCTTGGTCATCGTCAACTCTCACCCGTGCGTGGCAATAAATAAAATTAAACTGCCGTTTTCTTTGTTTGACAGCAGTTATCGTGCTGCGTAGTACACCCTTCTCCGCTTTCGTCGGCAGACAGAAAAGGTACGTTTGTTGTTCGATAGTGTAAGTCTTGCATAAAGTAAATTTTTGGATAAATTAGGTTAGTCGACAAATAGTCCATGTCTACCTAAAAAACAAAGTTGAACAGGACTAGGAGTAGTTCATATCCTCCTGAAAAGGCCATAAGGTTCATAAATAAAGTATATAAAGGTGGCGGTTTGTAAAAGGGGTATATATGACCAAGTCAAAGCTGAACACTCTGTGAGTATACAACACAATCTCGCAATTTGGGTTTTGATTTAACTATCAATTTGACAAACCAAGTATAGGTTATACGTCAAAAATTATACCATTGCGTTAGTATTTAGAAGAAGTTCTTCGCAAAAAAAAAGTATTTAGAAGAAGTTTACAATGGTACACTTTAAGTAATAATATGTAGTATTTTTTTTGAGAAAATGTACTAGTATTTTTTGATTAGTCAACTGATCGGCAAAGTTAAAACCAAATAACAACTTGATCTTTTATACATGGGGCAGAGGGAGTATCGAACAAATTGAGACGGCTATCCACGCGTACCAGTGGCCACAGTGAATTTCTGACCATCCACACTGCTGCCCTATCGCGCTGACACCATAGCACACATTTTCTTTTACCGAAGGCTTCAGGCCTTAGCCTACTTTTTACTAGATGATTCCTCACGCGTTGCTGTGGAAACACCAAAAGACATGTAGCTGTGAAATATTGTTATTGCATCCTAACTTTTATTTTCTTAACTTAGCAACATAATAGTTCGAGAAATTCTTGAAATAAATTAAATAAGTTTCTAATGATAAAATATCTCAAGTCAAGCTGTCATATTAATATCCGGTATTCCTTTTTTCCATCTTCATAAACGTATCTCCAAAAAGTCTTGTAGTATTGTAGAGTTTTTAAAGAAAAAATGAATTAGTATTTACGAATAGACAACACAATAACCAATAATTTAACCCGCACTAATTAACTTTAAACCTTATTTTAAAAGTAAAAATTCCAACAACTTTAAATCTTATTTTCAAATCCCATCCTTATCAATTGAAAGTGGTTTTGGAGGGTTTTGATGTGATTTTCCAAATTTGAGAAAGGGAGAAGAGCAACGTTTCCCTTTTTCATGCCATAAGCATGCATCAACAACCAAATAAGTAGATTCCATAAAGTGTCTGCTAGTTTTCTACCCAGCAAGTCACTATTGATTAGCCCCCCCCCCCCCCCCCCCCCCCCCCGAACATATTACCATCGTGTGCTAAGTTTGTGCGCAAGCACGTGACATGAAATTGAGAATAATGTGTCCATCATAGTGAAATCTGGCATTGCTCGAAATGGTCATCTAACTAAGGTGTTGTACCAATATGGTTCCTTGAACTTGCTAAATGGTTCCATCTATGATACTAATAATAGCCACCCCCACATATAGATGGTAGATTGACGGTCGAAGGCAAGGACAACCAGCGAGATTAAAAAAGATTGATTATTTAACCGGGTGACATGATTCCTCTCTAACAATTTTACCGAAGATAACTAAAATTTGATATACTAATTATGTATAATTAAAATAGTGGAATCAAAAAAACTGTTGATCAAAATATTATAATGCGGAAGATATATATATTTTTTGGGACAACCAAGTTCGACAATCCAATAAAATTGAAATTTGTGCAAAAACGTGAAAAATGCAGATAAAAGGTAAAATTTATTCATTCTGAGAAATCACTCACAACATATATATAACCCATTGCACACACATGTACTTCTGTGGTAACGTGGTAGTACACTACTAGTAACAGGTACTACATACATATCAACGAGGACGTAGATACACTGTATACATATGCTTGGGGAAAAACAAAATTTTCTCTTTTGCTAGCATGCAAGACAAGAACACAAGCTAGATCGGCTTGAAGTTCAGGTCCCTTGTGTATATATTATGATGCCCGGCAGATACGTAATTTGTTGCATGAAAACTGCATGCACCGTGTGAACCGACATCAACTAATGATGCTGCGGGTCTGGGCCGCCGGGGCTGGTCCTCTTGGACTGGCCAATGTCGCCATGGCCGTCTGCCTGAACCATCTCCTCCCGCAGCACCTTCCTGACGAAACGCCCTGTCGCCATTGCCATCGCCGCCGGCGCCGTGGCCTCTCTCCCATGACCCCTTTGCCGACCAGCTGCCTCGGCCGCGGCAGATGCGGACGAGAGAACCAGGAGGACGCACACCACCAGCACCGCACAGCGGAGCACGCGAGTCTTGGCCATGCGCATGCAAGCTTAGCTAGCAACCTATGTACCTGCAACACCTAGATGCCATTTTGGGCTGCAGGGTGGGCTGGTTTATATAGGCGTCGCGTTGCTCGAAGATAGAGCATATCAAATCGGTTTTTAGCTCCGTGGTTTCTGCACTGCTCCGTGCACTTTCCACGGGGTTCAAACCAATCCGCCGGCTCCGGCCGGCAAATTCGATCCGAGGTGACGCCCGGCAGGATAGGGTCGCCGGCCCTCGGCTGCTGCTGACAAGATTATTAACAAGTAAAAGTCGATCCCGGTAATGGAGTACGTAGCTAGTACGTACTGGTCGATATACAAAGCATACTGCATGCGGACGTAGGTGGGTTGCGCTTGCACCTGCACATATGCACTCCTTGTGGTGGATTTTGCTACGACTGCAGCATGCATGGATTGGGTACATGCATGTGTGAATGAGCCATCTTTTTGCCGACAAATTTAGCGAGGGCCGCCTCTTACACTAATGAGCTACTACCACTAGTGTCAACAACGCCCTTATATTATGGAACGGAGGGAGTAGTTGAGTATTTAACAAAAAATACCACGACAATTTGACTAACCCTGGCGAAAGACTACCACTTCACAAACTTTGTCAACAAATATCATTTTAAGTCTAATTTTTGGCAAAAAAAATTACTACTTCGTGTTAGTGACTGTTGTGTCAAAATTAAACTCAATTATGAATGGATTTAAACGAACCAAATCAGTATGTTATCAGAAATGGTAGTTTTTTTTTTGCCAAAAATTAGACTCAAAGTGATAGTTTTTTATAAAGTTTGTAAAGTGGTAGTTTTTTTGTCACGGTTGGTTGAATTGCGGTACTTTTTTTGTTAAATACTTGAGCTAGGTTTTTTTAGGGGAAAGCCACTCGGCCCACTTTATTAAATCAAATTAAAGTTACACCATCCAAAAATTTCTGGCAGCAAAAAACTGGGAGGATAATCCTCCTAAACAAAAGTAGATATTTAATCAAAAACTACGTCTAGCAAGATTGTGCGCCAATCTATTAGCCTCCCCAGGGCAATTAGAAAAGGAGACCTCGCCTATCCGAAAAACTTTTTGAAAACAGTCCGCCAAAATAGCAGTGTATGGGCTCCAGATTTCGATCACCCCATTTCAACCTTGAAAAACTTCTAGAGAGTCAGATTCAACAGTCACACGTTGGCATCCAAGGCTTTCCACCAGATCAAGTCCTAGCTCAATTGCCAAAGCTTCGCCGTTGTTGCATCATGCAGATGGTGCAGCAGCCAGGATGCCCCGGCAATGACCTCACCGCGGCTGTTCCGGAGAACTACAGCTGCCTCCCTTGTCCCGTTATCAAAGTAAGCAGCATCAAGGTTCAATCTATATGAGTTAACAGGAGGTTTAGTCCACATCACCTTCTCCGGATGTTTCTGAACTGAGGCCGTGTTCGGCAGCCCTCCACTCCACGGCTCTGCTCCTGGAGCTGCCGGAGCGGAGCGGCCCGTAGTGCATTTTCCTGGAGTTGTCAAACTGGGACTCCATCCGCTCCCGTATTATACGGAGCTGGAGAGCTGCCGAACGGGGCCTGAGGCTACGCTAAAATGGCTTGTTATTGCTTGGATTGCAAAGGCGCTGCTTGAAGGGTTCACAACTTTCTCCCCCTTAACAAACTGTCTCCTCTGCCATCATATATACCATGCCCCAAGTACTAAGTATTCCGGAGACCTAGCTTACCAAGGACAACTGATTGTGTGAGGAGTTCTTCAAGGATCAGACTCCCAGACCTGTCAACGTCTTTTACTTCATGTATTATCCCCCAGCTTGGTCCACACTTGTTTTGCTCTTCGATAACAGAACATTAGATGGCGTAAATCCTCCGCCTCTATACCAAGGAAATAATGAAGATTGCCCAAATCCTTTAGAGCAAATTCCGTGTTGAGATCTTGAAGCAAACAAGTGGTGGCATCTGAACTGGAACTAGCAACAATTATGTCATCAACACAAACAAGAACAAACATAGTAATGTTGCCTTTTTTATAAAAGAATAATGAGGTATCTGCCTTGGAGGGAGCAAACCCAAGCTTCTGCAACTGAGTACTTAACTTGGAGTACCATGCTCTTGGAGCTTGCTTCAGCCCATATAGAGCTTTATCTAGCTTGCAAACAAAATGAGGTGTGCTTTTATTCTCATACCCTGGTGGTTGCCGCATAAACACTTCTTCCTCAAGAACACCATGAAAAAACGCGTTCTGAACATCTAGCTGTCTAAGACTCCACCCTCTGAAAACAGCAATTGATAGAACAAGTCTAATAGTAGTTGCCTTAACAACCGGACTGAATGTGTCCTCATAATCAATGCCAAATCTTTGTTTGAAACCCTTTGCAACCAATCTAGCCTTGTATCTGTCTATACTGCCATCTGACTTTCTTTTAATTTTATAGACCCATTTGCAATCAATCACATTCTGACCCTTTTTAGGAGATACTAGATGCCAGGTCTTATTTTTCATGAGAGCTTGATATTCATTGTCCATGGCCCCTTTCCATTCTTTATGCACAAGTGCATCATGCAAATTATCAGGTTCACCAGTACTAGTAAGAAAAACACGTTTATGACTGTCATACCTGATTGTACCATCTTTGTATTTCTTGGGCTTAAAAATTCCCGATTGTGATCTGGTGTGACGTGATGGAATTGGTAAGGGCGCTTGTGTTTCTGTAATGCATGGCTCGGACACAGAAGATCCCGGTGAATTCCCCTCGTCTGACGCGTCGTCAGGCTCCAGATCCAACGCAGCCGACGCGATGGGCGAAACAGCCGGGGAGTCGGGCGAACGCCCCTGTACGCTATCGTTGGGACCCACGCTGGTCGGCCTGTTGCGAGCGGGACTGTGGAGGCCCATGTTTCCTGGGGCCCTGCTAACACTCCGGTCGATCATGGCCTCATCAACCGGTTGAAGCCTGCCACTTGGCGACGGGGCATGCGTTGCAGTATGCCTGGCCCCGCTGGCCCCGCGATCTACATCGGATCGAGAGATTCTGGGACTGTCGTGCACAGGCAAATCTGCCTGAGATCCAACGCCCCTTTTGTCCATTTCTGCACACATGAAATCACAAACACATTCTGCATTTTTTTCCATTAGAATCAGCATTTTCTGCTACAACTTTTTCTGAACTACTCACTTGATCATTTGCTTTTAATTCTTCCCCGTGATCAGAAGGAGACAAAGGATCAGACAAAAGAGAAATTTCAGCACGAAGAAGAGCACCGGCATTAGGATGTAATTTGGCAAAAGGAAAAAGAGTCTCATCAAAAGCGACATCCCTAGAGATGTAGATGCGTCCAGTAGCAATTTCTAGACACTTGTACCCTTTATGAAGATTGCTATAGCCAATGAAGACACATTGGGTAGATCGAAAATTAAGCTTATGTCGATTGTAGGGATGAAGATTTGGGTAGCAAGCACATCCAAAGATTTTTAGAGAATTGTAATCTGGCTTTTGATGAAACAATTTTTCCAAAGGGGTTATATTCCCAATCACTTTACTAGGTAAGCGATTAATGAGATATGTGGCAGCAATGAAAGCTTCATCCCAATATTTTAGAGACATGGAAGCATGAGCAAGGAGGGATAATCCTACTTCAACAATATGACGGTGCTTACGTTCTGCCGAGCCATTCTGTTGATGTGCATGAGGGCAAGATACATGATGTTCAATCCCAATGTCACGAAAGAAGGAGTTTAATTTTTCATACTCCCCTCCCCAGTCACTTTGGAGTGCGATAATTTTCTTATTGAATCGACGTTCAACAAGTTTCTGAAACTCTTGGAAGATGGAGAAAACTTCAGATTTGTATTTGAGCAAGTATATCCAAGTGAATTTACTGTAGTCATCAATAAAACTAACATAATATTTTTTTCTTCCAAAAGAATCTCTTGCATGACCCCATACATCACTAAAAATAAGTTCCAAAGGAGCATATGACACACTATGAGATTTAGGATAAGGGAGTTGATGACTCTTGGCACATTGACAAGCATCACATATAGACTCATTATTTTGATTACTTGACAGTGGAAGACTGTCTTTATTCACTACTTGCTCAACTATGACTGACGAAGGATGTCCTAATCTTTGATGCCATCTTGCCAAAGAAGGTTTGATGACGGAGTATGCTTGACGATGACGCTTTCGACTAAATGCTCCGGATGTGATGGGGTAAAGTCCTCCAATGCATCTACCGTGATGGAGGAGCTCCCTCGTTGCCCGATCCTTTATGAGTAAATACTCGGGGTGAGTTTCAAAGAAGACATTATTATCGGCTGTTAAACGAGACACGGAGGCAAGATTTTTGTTTGCTTGTGGGACATGCAGAACATCTTTTAGTAGAAGATCACGTTTAGAAGTGGGAGAATTAATTAAAGCATGACCAATGTGATGTATGTCCATACCTCCTCCGTGTGCGGCAGTGTTCACTTGATCATTGCCATAGTAATTCTCCCGGATGGCGAGCTTCTCAAGTTCACTTGTGATGTGGTCTGTCGCACCCGAGTCAGCGTACCATACGGTGCCTTCTTCTTCTCTTTGTTCCCTCATCGCAGCAGCAACATGGCGCTCATCTGGGACATAATTATCATCATACCTATGCCAACAGTCCATTACCTCGTGTCCTGGCTTTTTGCAAAGCTGGCACCTAGATCGCCGGTTGGAGGAGGAGCTGCGGTTGTTGTAGGAGCCACCATGAGAACCGCCATTGTTGCTGGAGCGCGGACCAGTGTTGTTGAAGGACCCGCGCCCACTTCCGTTGCCGTTGCCATGGCCACGCCCTTGGTGACCGCGACCTCGGCCGCCATTGCCGCGTCCACGCCCTTGGTGACCGCGACCTCGGCCGCCATTGCCGCGTCCACGGGAGATGGTATTGACAGAGGATTGACGCATATTCATACCTTGCAGTAGGTTGACCCGTGCCTCGAAACTGAGAAGCTGGCTGTAGAGCTCCGGGGTGGTGATGGGCTCGACGCGAGCGGTGAGAGCTGACACCACCGAGTTATACTCGAGGTCCAGCCCCTTCAGGACATAGGAGGTCATCTCCCGATCGGTCAATGGCGCACTGGTGGTGGCGATCTCATTCGCCAGTGCTTTTATCTTGGCAAGATACTCCGCCATGGTGGAGTTCCCCTTCTGGAGATTGGCAAGAGCGATCGTATTATTCACCTCTTGCGCCTGGGTTTGTGCAGCAAAGGTAGCATGGATCGCCCTCCATACTTCAGCCGGCGTCTGCAGAGTCACCACCTGTGCAAGGACTTCACGAGAAAGTGAAGCCATCAGATAACCTTGTACCTGTTGCTGTTGGGCGTACCAGATCGCGCGGGCGTAGTTCACGACCTGCTCCTCCTTCTCATCTTTGGTGATGGTGAGGGTAGCAGGCGGCGCCGGGCTTGTGGCGTCGAGGAAGTGCTCCATCTGCGCTCCTTTGATCTGAGGGAGCACGATTGCCTTCCACAAGAGGAAATTAGTCCTCGTGAGTTTTTATGTTGGTGGAGAACCGAGAGAGGTGCCGCTGCTGCTGGATGAAGATGACGCAAAGGTGGAAGCGGAGGATTGGGTAACTAGGGCACTCATGGTGGCGGCGAGGGTGGAAGAATCGGTGGATGCAGCGGTGCCTGACATGGCTTTTTGGTTTCTCTCGCTAGTTCTCTGTATACGCTAGCTTTTGATTTCTCTCGTAAAGCTAGATGCGAGAGGAAGCGGCTCTGATACCATGTAAGATTGCAGGAAGCGTTTTAACCCTCTCGGGCCGCGTGGTTTGTATATATAGTGAATATGCCGTGGCTTACAAGTTGTAGACGATCGCAAGGATACGTCCGTGAAGTACACGAGAGAGAGAGGAAGAGGTGTACACGCAGGTACAGAAGAAGAGATAGAAAGTAATTCAAACAGACTACCAAACCTATCTCTATCTTAAGCTATTCTCTAACACTTCAGTTATATTAGAGTTCAAAGGGATACTCAAAATACTATCAAACATCCACACTAAGGAAACTGGCTCTGATCAACAGCTCATCCCACTGTCCTGTGTATGGATCAATTAGCTCATCAACTGTTCGTAGCAATATTTCACCCTTTGATGTTATAACTTTTCTGCTATGACTACTAGGCACCCAATGGTCCTCCCAAATATTGATACTGGTACAAGTTCCAACTCTCCATATGTGTCATCTCATAAAAGTATGCAATCCAGCAATTATCCTCTGCCATGTGAAAGATGACCCCTTTTTAGGTCTTTCTTTTAGTAAATTGCCATCTGGGTAATACTTAGCTCTTAGCACACTAGCACATAAAGTATCTGGTTAATTAATCAACCTCCAACTCCGTTTAGCTAGCATAGCAAGATTAAAAGCATGCAAATCCCTAAACCCCATTCATCTACTTGTTTTTGGGATGCACATTTTCCACCAAGCCCACCAATGCATTCTTTTGTGTTCCTCTGTATTTCCCAAGCAGAAACTCGACATTTCATCTGTTATGGACTTACACACCTTTTTGTCATCTTAAATACGGCCATAGGAAAATCTGGAAGAGACTGAATCACTACCTTCAAAAGAATTTCTTTTCCCCCAAGGCACGAAAGGAACTTTTCTCGCCATACCTTCAGCCACTTGAGGACTCTTTCTAGAAGATGGACAAAGCTATCACTCCTATCTTCTCCCACCATTGCAGGTACACCGAGATACTTATCAGACATGGCCTCAATCATGATATTTAGTTGGGCACAAACTTCACCATTGACATCAACACCAACATCAGTACTGAGGAATATACTGCATTTATCCTCATTTACCATTTGTTGCGAACTTGCACAATATTGATCAAGAACATGTCTCAATGAGGTTGCATTTGTCAAATTTGCTTTCATAAGGATCAAGGACACACCAGCAAAAAGTAGATGAGATACTGATGGTGCATTTCTGCACACCCTTACACCGTTTATGCCATGAACCTCCTCTTGATGAGCCAATAAACTTGATAAACCCTCTGCACATATTAAGAACAAATATGCGGATAGGGGATCCCCTGCCGGAGCCCCCTAGTGGGAACAAACTGGTCAGTCTCCTGAACATTAAACCTCACCTTGTATTTTGCTAATTTCACGCAAGCCATCAACAACTACAGAATATCAGCATGAAAACCCCATTGTATCAACATCTTCTCCAAAAATATCCACTCTACACGGTCATATGCTTTGTGCATATCTAAACGGCACAAATATCCCTCCTTTCCCTTCTTTTTATTTTTTAGTGTGCGTTCATTCGAAGGCCACAAGAATATTATTTGTAATCATTCATCCTGGAACAAAAGCACTCTGAATAGGTGATATAATATCTTCTAGAACTTGCTTCAATCTCATTGCAATCATTTTTGAAATGACCTTATAAAGAACATTGCATAAAGAAATTTTATCTGGATTATCTACCTTAGGAATTAGGACTATAACAGTATCATTCCATCCTTTAGGTATTACCTTATCATTTATTATCGAAAGTACTTCGCTGCAAAGAGTGTCCCCAATAATATGCCAACATTTTTTCTAAAAATATTGCATGTAAGCCATCTGTACCTAGAGCTTTCAAATCACCAATAGAGAACAAAACTTTTTTAACATCCTCTGCTGAGTAAGGTTTCTAAGTTCCTCATTCATGTCCTTGTTAAGAATATCAGGGTCGACATCGTCTACTTCCGTACTAAACGGTCCCGAAAATAGCTGGATATCATTGGGTTTAGATGGGCAATGCCATCCTGCATAACTCCATGCTCATCTTTTAAACCTTTTATTTTGTTTCTCTGCATTCTAGCACTTGCCGCATGATGAAAATAATCTGTATTTATGTCACCAAATTTGAGCGAGTCTACTCTGCCTCTTTGTCCAATATAATTCCTCTTGTTACAAACAAATTTCAATCTCCATAGAGAGTTCTCTCTGCCGAGCCTTATTCTCATCTGTGATGGCGGCCCTAAACATGTTACGTTTGCTTTTTAACACCGATCTGTCCCACATGTGCAGTCGCTTGTGTACAGTATCAGGACCAGCCCCAGCCCGTGCCGTCTGTACGACAGCATGAAAATATTTCTCGTTCAACCAGCGAGCATCAAAATGCAGAACAGCCGGTCCATGCTTTTGTTCTATACAAGCCTCGTCCCAATGCATTAATATGGGTCTATGATCCGGCCTGCTGTACAAGTTTTCTAGAACTGCATTAACAAATTTATCATTCAACTTATCATTAACAAATAGTTGAGCTAGTTAGATAGATAGCTAAGAGGATTAGCGTGCATGCTTGAACCAGTACAACTATAATGCCCCTGTGGATAAATCGTGTTACAGGCTTCAATTATCTTTTGCACGAATATGGCTTCTGGTTCTAAAAAAAATACGGCTTCTGGTTCTAGGGGCGCATGTCTATAGGTGGCAGACAAGTCTTAGTGAGCTCTACCGAGTTTTTTTTAGTATAATAGTGTTACTTTTTTCGATCGTCTTCTCACTCTTGTGCGCAAGAAAACTTTTGTTTTCTTGGTTTGGCAGCAGTTATCGTGCTGCGTACACACCCTTCTCCACTACGTCGGCAGACAGACAATGTACGGATGTTGTTCGATGGCGCATAAAGTATGTTTCCGGATAAATTAGGTTAGTCGACAAATAGTGCATGTCACCTAAAAAAAGTAGACAAATAGTTCATATCCTCCTGAAAAGGCCATAAGGTTCATATCCTCCTGTACAACAGGAATATATGACCAAGTCAAAGCGGAACACTCCGTGATACAACACCGGCCGTCTTGTAATTTGTGTTCTGGTTAACTATTAATCTGGCCAACAAAGAATAGGTTACATGTCAAAAAAAAAACATCGGGTTGGTATTTTTTTTGAGCAAAAGTTTTTTTTCGAAAAACTGTCGATCTATTCATCTTCAATCATGACAGTACAACAAACACCAGAAGTTTAGATCGGAAGGATCCAATGTGAAGACACATAAACAAAGACGAACAAAGACCGAAACCGAGCGGATCCACCAAAATCAACCACCGAGCAAATCTCGCGAGATACGCCGGAGACACACCTCCACACGCCCTCCGACGATGCTAGACACACCATTGGGGCAGGGGCTAGGCGGGGAGAACTTTATTCCATCTTCAAGAAGCCGCCGCCGCCTCGTCTTCTTGAGCAGGACACAAACCCTAACAAAACTTGAAGAAGCACCTATAAACAAAGCCCTCCCGCCACCAAGGGCCGGGATCCACCGCGCACCCATGGCCCTAAGGCCACATGGTACGTGGGAGATCGGCGGCGCCGCCGACGGGAGGCAGAAACCCTAGCCGCCTTTTCTTGGAGGAGGGACAAAGGGAGGAGAGATGTACCAATAAGTTGAGCAGCAATAGTTCTTCTCCTCCCTTGAGCAAAAGTTAATATCATTGGGTTTGTATTTACAAGAAGTTTTCAATAATAAATTTTCATTAATACTATGTAGTAGTTTTTTGTTTGAGAAACATGTCGATAGTTTTTGTTAGTCTACTGATGGTCAAAGTTAAAACCAAATAACAGCTTGATATTGTAAACATGGGCAGAAGGAGTATCAAACAAATCGGAAGGGCTATCCACGGGTACCTGTGGCCGCAGTGAATTTTTGACTGTCTGCACTGCTATAGGTCCTACCACGGTCACACCATAGAACGCATTTTCTTTCACTGAAGACTCCAGTCCCAACGCTATTTATTTTCTTGCTCTCACACATGCCCCTTACGACTACATCCCATTTTGTCTATCTTTCTCAACCTTACTTTCCTTTCTCACCCTTCCCTAACCTCACCTCGGGCAATGCATCATTGGGCTCCACCTCTCCCGCATTCCCTCACAAATGAACACGCTACCAAAGTACCAAGCTCACCTCCCCATACCCTTCCCATGCTGACCGACACGCCGCCTAGCTTCCCTCCCATGGAAATATACCTAGCTAGAACTTACTTAATGCACTCCTGCATCTGCGATTAAGCGAGTGCCACCTAAACTAGAGCACACGGTCACAAGTTACAACCCTACCCAACAATGCCGCGATATCGGAGGGACACCTCATCAAGAACACTTCGCCGAGTCCACGCACTTGAGGGCGACACTATCAGACGTGATGCCACCTCCCCACCTCACGAGGGACACTCCTTTCCTCTGCTTCAAAGCGTGACAACATGCCTCTAGATGCTTACCATGAGGAGGAACAATGCCCACCACCAACTGTGCAAACTCCACTGCATATATTAGGTTCAGAAAGTCTAGTTGTATACTTTGTTTTAAAGTAACATTACATTCTTTTAAATGTTGTTGATTCCTAGATTTTTGAAAGTTGACTTGTAGATTTTGTGAAAATTGTTAGAGGCTATGATGAAATCCTTGGAACCTTGATAAAATATATTGAAAGCCTTTGATAATTTTATAGAAAGTGTGATGAAATAATGGTTTGCATGTGGTCTTTCAAAATAGCACAGGAATTTCTGGGGGCTAGCACCGGAGTTCGTGAAAGTTGAAAGCTAACACTAAAAATTCTAAAAGTTATCTTAATTTTGAAAGTAAAAATTCCGGTAATCTAAATTTTATTTTGAAATCCCATCCTTATCAATTGAAAAGTGGTTTTGGAGGGATTTCCAAAACATGTGGTTTTCCACATTTGAGAAAGGGAAAAGAGCATGGTTTCCTTTTTCGTGCCACAAGCGTCCACGAACAACCGAATATGTAGATTCCATAAAGTGTCTGCTAGCTTTCTACCCAACAAGTAACTGTTGGTTAGCTTTCCTGTCCAACATATTACCATTGTGTACTAAGTTTTTGCGCAAGGGAATGGAATGAAATTGAGAATAATGTGTCCATGGTAGTGAACTAGAGTATTTGGCATCACTCAAAGTGGCCCTCAAACTCAGGAAGTATACCAATATGGTTCCTCAAACTTGCTAAACGGTTTCATCTACAATACTAATAATAGCCACCCCCCCGTGTCGATGGTCGATTGACGGTTAAAGGTGAGGACAACCGGGAGGATTTAAAAGGTTGGTGATTTACCAAGGGGCTATGGGTTTAATGACATGACTCCTCTTTCACTACGGGGTATGGAAGTGTGCAATTTTACCCGAGATAACTAAAAGTTTTGATATTACTGCCTCTGTTCCTTTTTACTCTGCATATAAGATTTGTATCAAGTCAAACTTTGCAGGTTTTGACCAAATTAATATTAAAAACATGTCAATATCTACAATGCTAAATACATTTAAGGGTTAATTATCCTTTTGCCCTCAGTGGTGTCCATGTGCTCAGTTTTGCCCTCAGATGCAAATTGTCCTTAGTTTTGCCCCTAGTCCGAGCACAGCAACTACGACGAGGCCAAACGGCCATATTTGAGTCCATTCCGTCCGCCGACGTTAGTAGTTGTGGGTCCGGAGCTTACACGTGGGACCGCGTGGACGTGGGTCCGGAGCTGACATGTAGGCCCGTGCAACTAAATCCCCAAATCATTCTAGCTCACACCCATCCACCCGGCTGGCTGTCCTGCGCCGCCGCCGCCGCCACCTGCGCCGCGGCCAGCACCTGCCCCGCCACCAGCTGCACGGCCTGCTCCGCCGCTACCTCCCTGCGCCTACGCTCCACGGCTCATTGTGACGCCCACCACTTTCCTGCGACACCACGGGTGGGGCGCCCGCCACCTGCTCGATTCGCGGCGCGGCCTGCTTCCGTGCGCCCGGCCGGAGCGCTCAAAGGTGGGGGGCTGCTGGAGCTATTTGAACTAGGAGGAAGAACCCTAGGGCGAAATGGTGAGCAGCGGCGACCCCGGAGTATTTGGCGAGGCAGGCATCGGGCCGGAGATCCGCCGCGTCCATGACTGGGTTCCCGAGGGGTAAGTCTCGCCTCTTGTTTAGATTGAGCTTAGTTGTGCATTTGAACACTCGATTCGAGTAGGTTTGCCCAATTAGTGTGCTGATTGCGTCTCTGTTTTTCGCCGGTTAGGATGGAGTTGCGGTTTGCTTTCATGGTGCACATTAGAAGGGACCGGTACATGTTCGATGCAAAGGATAAGAAGAAATACCAAGGAGGTTTTGATTATCGGTTGCCAATGGCTAGTAATTGGAGTTTCAGACAATTTGGGGAGGTAATTTGTAGCCAATATCCTTGGGGTTTGCTTGATGAAGTGGTATACAAATACTATGATGGGGAAAAGAATTGGGTGACAGTTAGTAATGATGAAGAGCTAGCTACCATGTTGGTTAGGCATAAAGAGAAAGATAATTTTCATGTGAGGCTGCAAGTTGATGTGCTTGAGCAGGCATTTGGACCTAGGATGGCGGGTGCAACATCTCGGGGAGAATCAAGTCATCGTAATGGCATCTCTAGCCAGAACAGTTCAGTTGGTGCACGGTGACGTGGTGGCTCGACAAGTGTGGGCAACAGCAGTAGGGTCCCCCTTGAAGTGGAGCCTGATGGCTACAATTCTGGGGTTGATGAAGAGAAGTTATATTCTGATGTTATTCAGAATTTACGACGGGCACCTCGGGCTGAAAACCAAGATGAGGCTCACAATGCAGTCTGTGTGGATGATGACGCGATGGGTGAGGACGAAGACCTTGCAGCTGTTGAATGGGACCCTTTGAACCCTCAAATGGAAGAAGGTACAGTTTTTGCATCCATGAATGAGTGTAGAAATGCACTTGTGACATACTGCATCAAGGTAGAACGTACTTTCAAAGTTGACAAGAGCGATCAAGTACGTTACAGAGTGCACTGTCCGACTGAGGGTTGTCCATGGAGGCTGCTTGCATCTAAAATGCGGAATAGCACTAATGTTCAGGTCAAAGTGAACCCTTTTAAGCACACATGCCAGGAGTCAACCCTTAGAAAGGATACAATCAGTAGAGCCAAGTCAAGATGGGTGGCAGAAGAAGTAAAAAAGTGGGTGAAAGAAAACCAGCAAGTGGGTCCAAAGGAATTGCAGAAGAACATCAAAGATAAGTTCAAGATAGATTTACCATACATGAGGTTGTTCAATGGTCAACAACATGCTATGGATTCTATTTATGGTAACTGGCAGGAAAGTTTTCAATTGTTGTATTCATTCAAAGGTGAAGTGGAGAGGACAAGCCCAGGTAGTATTGTAGATATTGATCACCACACCGTGGAGTACACATTCAGAGGAGTGACAAAGACCAAGGAATGCTTTAGAAGGGTTTTTGTCTGCTTTGAGGCTTGTCGCCGGGGTTTTTTGGCAGGCTGCAGGCCTTATTTGGCTATTGATGCCACTTTTCTCACAGGGAGGTTTAAAGGACAGTTAGTAGTAGCTTGTGCAGTTGATGCACATAGTTTTGTATTTCCAGTTGCCTATGGTGTGCTGGAGACAGAGTCTGAGGAGAGTTGGACTTGGTTTTTGCATAATCTCCGCCGGGCTATTGCACATCCCAATGGGTTGGTCATTCATACAGATGCCTGCAAAGGTTTAGAAGTAGCCGTGGACAATGTGTTCCCTGGAGTAGAGCATAGGGAATACATGCGTCACCTTGCTGCAAATTTCATGAAGAAATTCAAAGGAAAGGTGTATACCGACAATTTATGGCCAGCATCTTTGACATGCAGTGTGAAGAAGCACAACTACCACTTGAGGCAGTTATACATGAATCCCAAAGTGAAAGAATACTTGGAAACACACGACTCCAAGTTATGGGCCAGAAGCCAATTCAATGAAGTGAGCAAAGTTGACTATGTGCACAATAATCTAGCAGAGTCTTTCAACTCAACGATCCGGAAACTAAAGGGTCATTATGTGGTGGATTTGCTTGACAGGATAAGGATAGAATACATGCAGAAATTTCATTATCGTGCAGGAATAGGCGAGGCAAAATTCATGGGCCACATTATCATCCCTGCCGTGATGAATGAACTGAAGCAGAAGACAACAGGCTTGGAAATGAACATGACGCTTTGCTCGGGTACCACAGTAGAGATATCATATTTGGATAAAGAGAAGAGGGAATGGAGATATCCAGTGGATTTAGAAGTTAGAACTTGCAGTTGTAGGCAATGGCAGATAACTGGGTTGCCATGCATTCATGCCTTCTTTTTCATCACTTCTCTCCCAGGTCCAGCAGGGAACATACAACAATATGTGCATGATTACTACTCTGTTGCAAGGTTCAAAGCCACATATGCTTATGCCTTTGCTGCTATGGAGGGAAAGCAACAATGGGACATGGTGGACCCTGGATTCAAGCTTTGCGCTCCAGTTCTGAAGAGAGCAGCAGGTAGACCAAGGAAGAGTCGAATCAGACCTCGCAGCGAAGGAGCTGGACTTGGAGCGAGGAAGCGTAAGTGCACAAGATGTAGTGGGTCTGGTCATTTCGGTAAGTATTGTGATAACACAGTAGATCCAACGTTCGGAGAGAGTTTCGATGAAGGCTTCGATGAAAATGTTGGTCAGCAGCCGGTTGCCTCAGCAGATGATGAAAATGATGGTCAACAGCCGGTTGCATCAGATGAGGATTTTGACGAGGTTCCAAATGATGATGGTCAACAGCCGCATGATTTTGACGATGATCCAAAATATCCTCCAAATAATGATTCAAGTGAGGCTCCAAATGGTGATCCAAGTGAGGCTCTAAATGGTGATCATGGTGATCCAAGTGAGGCTCCAAATGATGATCCAAGTGAGGCTCCAAATGGTGACCAACCTTCTGTTGTTGTGAGTTCTGCTAGGTATGTAAATCTTGCAAGGGTCAAATACTACTGTACATCTATCATTTGACACGATCTCATTACCGTTTATGTTTGGACCCTTTATGTTTTGCATAGCTCTATGGTAGGTTTGAAGAAGACGCGCAAGGTACCGACAACCAAGAGAAGAAGAGAAGAAACAATGAGCACAAGGTGCACTAGGAGCAAAGTGATGGCAAGAAGCTCAAGGAACAGACAGAAGCCCCAACGCTATCTATGAACAATTATGAAACATTATGAATAAGGAATGATGTTGTATTATGAAACATTTATCGCTTGACATGTTGTATTTCTGTTGGATGATGTTGGACCTATGTTAGAAGTATGTTTGACATGATGTTTAAATATCTGTTGGATGATGTTTGAATGAGCACATGGTTTTTCCTTTTTTTGATTTTTTTGAATTTTGTTTTGCTCATTTAAATTCTAGTCAAACCTAACTTTGATCAAGATTTAAGCAAGTCTAAAACATCAAAATGAAAAACTAAGCCTGGATACTTCTTAGTCAATCCAAAATGAAGTTGTGGTGAGGTTTTTGAAATTTTCATGAAAATGTGCTAAAAAGAGGGGTCCAAAGGTAGGGTAAACGGCCTCATTTCTAAGCAAGGTTTTTTTCGACCTTATCTAAATTAGCCAAATAACTTTCCTACACATATATTCTATATGTACACACTATGTGCGCTGGTTTTTCCATTTTTTGATTTTTTTTAAAATTTGTTTTGCTCATTTGAATTCTGGTCAAACTTAACTTTGACCAAGATTTAAACAAGTGTAAAACATCAAAATGAAAAACTAAGCCTGTATCCTTCTTAGTCACTCCAAAATGAAGCTGTGGTGAGTTTTTTGAAATTTTCATGTTCATTTCCCCAAAACACTTCTCTTCACTTCATACAAGAGAGTTTGAGATACTCGAGATATCATACAATACACATGAACTTATCATTTAAATGTATGTAAAGCTTGTTTATCAACTTAAATCGTTAGTATATGACATAAAAAGACTATGTGCGCAGGTTTTTCATTTTTCTGATTTTTATTTAATTTATTATGCTCATTTGAAATCTGGTCAAACATAGCTTTGACTGCTCCAAACCCTCCCAACCCGCTAACCCTAGCGCTGAATAAGGACCGTTCATCTAACCCTAGCGGCGATCAAGGGCTGTCGATCTAACCCTTCTAGAAGGAATCTACGGGGAGGAGGGGGGCGATCCGCGAGATGCAATCTGGTTGGCTGGGAGATTGTTTTTTTAACAAATATCGGACGCGCTGGATGGACCGTTGGGCCGTCTCGTTGTCTGGGCCTGAGACCGCAGTAAATAGCCCATCTCAGCCTTTCCAGGCCTTGCATGCATGGAGGCGGCTACATGGGTTTGCGCATGCGCGGGAGGCGGCGACGTGCATGCATGCGAGTGAGGCGAGCGAGGCGCGCTAGGCGAGCTAGGTGGTTCAGGGCAGTGGTTCAGGGCAGCGATTCACATGTACTGCCCGGTCAAAGATGCATCGTTTTCGTGCAAAAATTTAAGTGTGCAAAACGTAATGGATACACACACGCGTCCGGATTCACACACGCACCGTTCTCATCCTTTCTCTCTTCCTTTCCCACCCACATGCCTATAAATGGGGTGCCTCTCTTCCTCTCCCACCCACAAGCCAGATCCGATCCTCTCCAACTTCAAACACCCAAGCGACCGAGCCCTCCCCAAGCGAGACCAAGTGAAGAAGATGCAGTTCAACAGGCCGACCTTCAGCCGTCCGCCTGTGGTGCCGGAGCTGCGCTACCCAACGGGCGTGCTCGTGGAGAGGGAGCTTCGTGTGTGGGCTATTTCAAGGAGGAGGGGTTCCGTCGAACTCACCCGCGCCTTCCTCAGAGCCGACTATGCCCACCTCCCACGGGGCTCGCCGAGGATGTTCACCCTCAATGAGGTTCATGACCGCGGCGGCATCCTCCTACTGCTCACGATCACCTTCACCAACCCATTTGACGCGCGCGAGCTCCTAGGCCAAGTCTTTTGGTGCGGCTACGACGCCATCTTCTTCACCATCTACAACATCTACACCAACTACGAGCGCATCTTCCCCGCTCCAGGCCAGATGCACTCCCTTCCCTACGACGACGAGGAGGAGGTGTGAAGATGAAGACGGTGTTGAAGGGGCACGCGCGGCCAAGGTGGAAGAAGGAGGTCAAGATGAAGATGTTCAAGCCCGGAGTCAAGCTTGTCATGTTTGGTTTTTTATTTTGTTGCTTTTCTATGTTGTGTCGTGTTGTGTCATGTTTCGTCATGTGTCCGTGAACTGTCCATGAACTTATCTAAGTTATTGTAATGGTACGGTGTGTTTCATCTTATTATGTGTGTTAAAAAATGTCCGTGCCCAAACTTATCATTTCTTCCCTAAACAAGTCATGAAGTTCGAGAACTTGTGGTTTTCGGAGGGGGTGAGAAGCCCTCTGTTTCATTCAAACAAAAAGTCATGAACTAACATGCAAATTTATTGCCTTTAAATCCTAAACCAAGTGCCACTCTAACCATAAACCAAGTGCCACTCTGACCAAAATCATGTGGTAGTGCAACATACATTTTCAACCTTCCAACCCTCCAAAACTTAAGTGCAAAACAAAGGAAAACCACTCTCACGCGTGTGCAAACATTCACGGTCTCACTATTTTTTTTAAAAAAAAATTCACAGTCTCACTATGTATACCTTCCTTCCCTACCCATGTCAAAGTCTTGCCATCTGTCCTAGCAGTTACCAGCGCAGCCCTAAACACCACATACCCACGCGGTCCTGGGTTTGAGTCCCCAGCCGCATCAATTTTTTGTGCATTTTCCACCCTTCATTTTTTTAGACATATTATGTTTTTCTCAATGTAATGCCCTTAAAAATGTTCATTTATTTTGGCACCTGGCGTAAACCTCTACCAGAGCTGAGGCACATTTTCCATGACATTTTGGTCTTTGATTTAAATCACGGTGTATTTGAATTGGATTAATTAACAGCTCCAAAAAATTTCTAACCTTAATTGTTTGGCTCCAGAATAATTCAATTAGCTTCCACAAAAAGTTTCAGCATTATGATTTACTGCCTAAATTAAATCAGAATAAAAAACAGAAAAATACGCAAGAAAACCCCTGAATGGGCCTAATTGGATGCAGTTGGCCCATTAGTCTAGCCTGCACTTGGCTCTACGCTCTGAATTTGGCCCAAGAGCAACCTTTTTTTTTGGACAGAAAGGCAGAGCAGAGAGCTGCATTTCATTGATCAAAAGTTTCTGAATTCCTAATTTCTTCTCTTTTTTTCCAACATATTTAAATGTTGGTCACTTCTTCTCTTTTTGTTTCAACATTTAAACAACTTTAACCAACATTTAAACTAGGTGAATTTCTCAAACAATTTCAAGATTACAAATTCCTTCATAATTCATGCCTTTCCATACATTTTCAACATTACAACCAGTGAGATTACCATACCTACAAATGCCCAAAAGTATTTGCAAATGGGTATTGGTAGTGCTTGATCTTCAAGCTTCCTAACCTTCTTCTTCAACATCCTAAGCTCAATAGCTAGCTCTCTGTCAGTGCGTGCTTCGCCATCCATCTCTTCTTCCGGAGCTCGTGGTGTGGCCACTTCCGTTCGTGGCAGCATGCGCAACCATTCTTCATGCTCTTCTTGCAGTTCATTCATCAGAGTCTTGGCCAGAGCATCGACCCAAAGAAAGAAGCATCTCACCTACATGAACACCAAACAGATCAACCCATTGCTCAAACATCCCGACAACGAAAATGGTGCAATTGCCCCGATTCTTACCCCATTCTCGCTGCACACGTAGAACGGACGATTCTGGTTCCTCGGTGTCTGAGAAACCCTTCGATCAACGCCAGCCCGGCACCGCGGACAGACGAAGACATGCATGTCCACACGCGCCCCGCTCTGCATCCGCCAGGTGGCGCGGGAGCTTGAGGAAGACATGGAGCTCGGAGCCGAAGGGGATCTCAACGCCGCCGCGCCCTCCACTGCTAGCTTCCCGCCGCCGTGCTCTCTCTCTCGCCGTGGTCACCGCCGTGCTCTCTGTCGCCGTGGTCACCGCCGCTGTCGCCCGCTTATATAGCACACCCGCCAACGGCTCTTTGCTGGGTCCCACAAGCCACACGTGCAACGGTGTGAATAAAATTGCCCGTTTCTGCCGCCCGGTCCCACCTGTAAGGGCCGAGTCAAAAGGTTGACCTGACGGTGACGGCAGAGTTCACGGAACGAGTCGGTGCGCACATACTAGGGGCAAAACTGAGCACAATTCGCATCTGAGGGCAAAACTGAGCACATGGACACCACTGAGGGCAAACGGATAACTAACCCTACATTTAATAGGAAACTACTTGCGAACCAACCTGTGGTTGGATGGTTAGATGGATTGTGGTATCCCCACCCATCAGGGTTCAAATCCTGGTGCTCGCATTTATTTCTGGATTTATTTCAGGATTTCCGGTGATGCACATTCAATGGGAGGAGACGTTCCCGTCGACGACGAGGTGCCTACAGTGACTTCGTAAATTTCAAGATGATATGCCGTCTCAGTCTTTCGGAGGTGCTCATAGAAGTAGGGTGTGCGTGTGTGCGTTCATATGTGTGAGTGTATGCGCATGTATACGAGCGCTTGCGTCTGTACTGTGTTAAAAAAATTTAGAAAACTACTTTCCTCCATAATGAATCTAATGATATTTGTTTGGTATTGTGAATGTTGATACTTTTTCCTACATGTTTGGTTAAACTAGAGATACTTTGACTCCCGAAAAAACTTATATGTAGACTAAAAAGGAATGGAGGGAGTACTAATTATGCATAAGGTAAGGGATGAAATAAAGTTGTTGATCGAAGTATTGTAATGTGCTAGAGATTTTTTTTTGGGACAACCAAGTTAGACAATCCAATAAAACTGAAATTTTAGTGGGATTAGACGTTCCCGTCGATGACGAGGTGCCTACGGTTTCGTGAATCTGAAGATGATATGTCGGCTCAACCTCTCTTATAGGGGTTGGGTGTGCGTGTGTGCGTCCATAGTGGTGACTGTATGCGCATATGTATGAGCGCTTGCGTCTGTACCGTGTTAAAGAAAACTGAATTTTGTGCAAAACTGTGAATAAATGTGGATAAAAAAATTGAAATTTATTCATTCTGGGAAACCACTCACAACATATATATAACCAGTTCCACACACATGGTACTTCTCTGTAACGTGGTATTACACTACTAGTAACAGGTACTACATACTCCCTCCGTTCCCAAATATAAGTCTTTCTAAATATTTTAACAGGTGACTACATATAGAGCAAAATGACTGAATCTACACAATAAAATATGTCTACATACATCCATATATTGTAATTCATTTGAAATATCTAAAAAGACTTATATTTAAGAACGGAGGGAGTACATATCAACGACGATGAAGATACACTGTATACATATGCTTGGGGAAAAAACAAAATTTTCTCTTTTGCTAGCATGCAAAACAAGAACACAAGCTAGATCGGCTTGAAATCATGCCCCTATGATGCCCGGCAGATACGTAATTTGTTGCATGAAAACTCATGCATGCAACGAGACCGGCAGTAAACGGACATCAGCTAATGATGCTGCGGGTCTGGGCCGCCGGGGCTGGTCCTCTTTGACTGCCCAATGTCGCCCTGGCCGTCCGCCTGGACCATCTCCTCCCGCAGCACCTTCATGACGAAACGCCCTCTCGCCATTGCCATTGCCGCCGGCGCCGTGGCCTCTCTCCCATGAGCTCTTTGGCGGCCGGCCGCCTCGCGTGCCGCAGATGCGGACGAGAGAACCAGGAGGACGCACACCACAAGCACCGTACCACGGAGCACGCAAGCGCTGGCCATGCGCGTACAAGCTTAGCTAGGAACTTGGACCTGCAATACAAGTGCAAGTGCAACGGCAACTCTGCTCTGTGAACGGCAAGATTCTGAGCGGCAGGTGGCTGGTTTATATAGGCGTCGCGTTGGTCGTCCCAGAGCGTAACTGGCCAGCACTAGGGCGACGTACGTGCACACGTACACGAGCTAGAGCATATCAAATCGGTTGGTAGTTCCGTGCACTTTCCACGGGGTTCCACCAATCCGCCGGCTCCGGCGTGCGATAAGACGGTTGGCCGGCCGCCAAACTCCGAGGTGGCGCCCGGCAGGATAGGGTCGCCGGGCCCCGGCCGGTGGTGACATGAGATTAACAAGTAAAAGTCGAAGCCGTCAATGGAACAGCTAGTAGCCTACTACGTACTTGAACTACAAATCCATGGATAAGGCGTACGCACGTGGGTTGGATACATTTGCACCGCTTGCATGCGGGTGCATGCATGTGTGCAAAAGTTCGTCCATCTCCGTCTCAAAAAACAAACAAGTATTGAGTATATTGTATACGTGTATATTTATGTGTAGGGCCCACCTCCTGTTTCTTTGTATAGTTGAGGTTGTGGTCCACCTATGTACTTATATATACGTGCCTGGTGCACCGATCAATACATCGAGATTGCACTGCCCATATCTTGTCCTTCTACATGGTATCTATCGCAGCACGATCCTAACCCTAGCCGCCGCCGCCGCCGCCGTTCCTTCCCGCCGCCGTCACCAGCCGCCGCCGCCGCCACCCTCCTCTCGGTCGCCGCCGCCGCCGCTGGTCACCGCCGCCTCTCCCACCACCTCGCTCGCCGACGCCGCCGCCTCTCTCTAAGGCCGTCGCCGCCGCGGGCTCCCGCTTCCGCCAACCACCTCCCACCCGCGCCGCACCCCTCCCCTCCCCTCCCACCCGCGTCGCTAACCTCTCCCACCCGCGCCGCACCCGAACCCCGTCTCCCTCCACCCGCGCCGAACCCTAGCCATGAGCTCCTCCTCGTCCACCGTTTCCAACCCGTTTGCCGGTCCCGATGTCACTCTCGTCCGTGACCTCAACATCCACGAGCGTGTTCCGGTCAAGCTTGATCACACCACCGCCTCCTACTCCGCTTGGAAGCGGTATTTTTCGCTTGTGTTCCGTGAGTACCTCCTGCACGGCCACGTGGACGGCACCGTGGACTCGGCGCTCATGATCAACGACGAGGAGTGGATGATCCTCGACGCCACCACCATCCGCTGGTTCTACCTCACCATCTCCAGCGACATCTTCCACACCGTGGTGAACGATGAGGACGACGCCTACGCGGTCTGGACCAAGCTCAACGACCTTTTCACCGACAATCGGCTACAGCGCAAGGTCCTGCTCTATGGTGAGTTTTACGGGTGCCAACAACTTGACTCATCCATCGATGATTTTTGCATGCGCCTCAAGAAGCTCGCCGATGAGCTCCGTGATCTCGGGAAAAAGATCGGCGACGAGCTCCTCATCAGCACCCTCTCCGGCGGCCTCAACGAGGACTTCGGGAACGCCGCCTCCAACCTCACCCTCATCCCGGAGCCCACCTTCGCCAAGGTGGTCGCGTACCTCAAGATGGAGGAGCGCCGGATGCGGGTGGCGCGGACTCGCGCGACCCACACCGCCCTCGTCGCAGGCACCCGCGGGGGTTCAGCCCCGCCACCGCCACGCCTGACGCCGCCACAGCCGGCGGTGTTGGAAATATGCCCTAGAGGCAATAATAAAAGTGTTATTATTATATTTCCTTGTTCATGATAATTGTCTTTTATTCATGCTATAACTGTATTATCCGGAAATCGTAATACACGTGTGAATACATAGACCACATTATGTCCCTAGTGAGCCTCTAGTTGACTAGCTCGTTGTGATCAACAGATAGTCATGGTTTCCTGGCCATGGACATTGGATGTCGTTGATAACGGGATCACATCATTAGGAGAATGATGTGATGGACAAGACCCAATCCTAAGACTAGCACAAAAGATCGTGTAGTTCATTTGCTAGAGCTTTGCCAATGTCAAGTATCTCTTCCTTTGACCATGAGATCGTGTAACTCCTGGATACCGTAGGAGTGCTTTGGGTGTATCAAACGTCACAACGTAACTGGGTGACTATAAAGGTGCACTACAGGTATCTCCGAAAGTATCTATTGTTTTATGCGGATCGAGACTGGGATTTGTCACTCCGTGTAAACGGAGAGGTATCTCTGGGCCCACTCGGTAGGACATCATCATATGCGCAATGTGACCAAGGAGTTGATCACGGGATGATGTGTTACGGAACGAGTAAAGTGACTTGCCGGTAACGAGATTGAACAAGGTATCGGTATACCGACGATCGAATCTCGGGCAAGTAAAATACCGCTAGACAAAGGGAATTGTATACGGGATCGATTGAGTCCTTGACATCGTGGTTCATCCGATGAGATCATCGTGGAACATGTGGGAGCCAACATGGGTATCCAGATCCCGCTGTTGGTTATTGACCGGAGAACGTCTCGGTCATGTCTACATGTCTTCCGAACCCGTAGGGTCTACACACTTAAGGTTCGATGACGCTAGGGTTATAAAGGAAGCTTGTATGTGGTAACCGAATGTTGTTCGGAGTCCCGGATGAGATCCCGGACGTCACGAGGAGTTCCGAAATGGTCCGGAGGTAAAGATTTATATATAGGAAGTCCTGTTTCGGCCATCAGGACAAGTTTCGGGGTCATCGGTATTGTACCGGGACCACCGGAAGGGTCCCGGGGGCCCACCGGGTGGGGCCACCTGCCCCGGGGGGCCACATGGGCTGTAGGGGGTGCGCCTTGGCCTACATGGGCCAAGGGCACCAGCCCCAAGAGGCCCATGCGCCTAGGGAACCCTAGAGGGAAGAGTCCTCAAGTGGGAAGGCACCTCCGAGGTGCCTTGGGGAGGATGGACTCCTCCCCCCCCCTCTTGGCCGCACCCCAAAACCCATCTAGGGCTGGCCGCCGCCCCTAGGGGGTGGGAAAACCCTAAAGGGGTGCATCCCTCTTCCCCCTATATATATTGAGGCATGGGGCTGCCCATAACACGCGATTTGATCTCTCGTTGGTGCAGCCCTGCCCCTCTCCCTCCTCCTCCTCTCCCATGGTGCTTGGCGAAGCCCTGCTGGATTGCCACGCTCCTCCATCACCACCACGCCGTTGTGCTGCTGTTGGATGGAGTCTTCCTCAACCCCTCCCTCTCTCCTTGCTGGATCAAGGCGTGGGAGACGTCACCAGGCTGTACGTGTGTTGAACGCGGAGGTGCCGTGCGTTCGGCACTTGATCATCGGTGATCTGAATCACGACGAGTACGACTCCATCAACCCCGTTCACTTGAACGCTTCCGCTTAGCGATCTACAAGGGTATGTAGATGCACTCTCCTTCTACTCGTTGCTGGTCTCTCCATAGATAGATCTTGGTGTTACGTAGGAAATTTTTTGAATTTCTGCTACGTTCCCCAACAGGCGGCGCCCGCCTTCCCGCCCGGATTCCCGCCCGCCCCTTCCCGCCGCCCCAGCCGGCGGCAAACAGGGGGGGGGGGTCGTCGTGGCGGCCGCAAGCAGGGGGCGCCGGTGCTCAGGGAGGAGCGCCCCGCCCGCCGCAGCACGCCCCTCAGCCGGCCCCGTGGTATGCCGGCCAGAACCCATGGACCGGCGTTGTCCATGCCTACTCCATGCCGGTTCCTCGGGCTCCTGCCCCGGGCCTTCTCGGCACCCGGCCTCCGCCACACCAGGCGTACTAACACCGCGCCGCAGCCCTACGCGGCGCCCTACGGTCAGCCGCCGCCGCCGGGTGGGCCGCTGCCCCTGCCCCTGACGGCTGCGCCGCCTCTCCCGCCGGCGCCGTGGGACCCGGCCCTCCTGGCGGCTCTCCACAACGCTCCTTCCCTGTCCAGCTACACCGGCGGCGGCGATTGGTACATGGACAGTGGCGCCACCGCTCACATGGCGGCGTACCCCGGTAACCTCCACAGACGAAGACATGCATGTCCACACGCGCCCGGCTCTGCATCCGCGAGGTGGCGCGGGAGCTTGAGGAAGACATGGAGCTCGGAGCCGAAGGGGATCTCAACGCCGCCGCGCCCTCCACTGCTAGCTTCCCACCGCCGCGCCCTCCACAGCTAGCTTCCCGCCGCCGTGCTCTCTGTCGCCGTGGTCACCGCCGCTATCGCCCGCTTATATAGCACACCCGCCAACGGCTCTCTGCTCAACGGCTCTTTGCTGGGTCCCACAAGCCACGCGTGCAACGGTCTGAATAAAATTGGCCATTTCTGCCGCCTGGTCCCACCTGTAAGGGCCGAGTCAAAAGGTTGACCTGACGGAGACGGCAGAGTTCAAGGAACGAGTCGATGCGCACGGACTAGGGGCAAAACTGAGCACAATTCGCATCTGAGGGCAAAACTGAGCACATGGACACCACTGAGGGCAAAAGGATAATTAACCCTACATTTAATAGGAAACTACTTGCGAACCAACCTGTGGTTGGATGGTTAGATGGATTGTGGTATCCCCAGCCCACCAGGGTTCAAATCCTGCTGCTCGCATTTATTTCTGAATTTATTTCAAGATTTCCGGTGATGCGCATTCAATGGGAGGAGACGTTCCCGTCGACGACAAGGTGCCTATAGTGACTTCGTAAATTTCAAGATGATATGCCAGCTCAGTCTTCCGGAGGTGCTCATAGAAGTAGGGTGTGCGTGTGTGCGTTCATATGGGTGAGTGTATGCGCATGTATACGAGCGCTTGCGTCTGTACTGTGTTAAAAAAATAGAAAACTACTTTCCGCCATAATGAATCTAATGATATTTGTTTGGTGTTGTGAATGTTGATACTTTTTCCTACATGTTTGGTTAAACTAGAGATACTTTGACTCCCGAAAAAAAACTTATATGTAGACTAAAAAGGAATGGAGGGAGTACTAATTATGCATAAGTAAGGTAAGGGATGAAATAAAGTTGTTGATCGAAATATTGTAATGTGCTAGAGATTTTTTTTGGGACAACCAAGTTATACAATCCAATAAAACTGAAATTTTAGTGGGATTAGACGTTCCCGTCGATGACGAGGTGCCTACGGTTTCGTGAATTTGAAGATGATATGTCGGCTCAGCCTCCCTTGGGTGTGCGTGTGTGCGTCCATAGTGGTGACTGTATGCGTATATGTATGAGCGCTTGCGTCTGTACCGTGTTAAAGAAAACTGAATTTGGTGCAAATATAAGTCTTTCTAAATATTTTAACAGGTGACTACATATAGAGCAAAATGAGTGAATCTACACACTAAAATATGTCTACATACATCCATATATTGTAATCCATTTGAAATGTCTAAAAAGACTTATATTTAGAAACGGAGGGAGTACATATCAACGACGATGAAGATACACTGTATACATATGCTTGGAGAAAAAACAAAATTTTCTGTTTTGCTAGCATGCAAGACATGAACATAAGCTAGATCGGCTTGAAATTCATGCCCCTATGATGCCCGGCAGATACGCAATTTGTTGCATGAAAACTGCATGCATGCAACGAGACCGGCAGTGAACCGGCATCATCTAATGATGCTGCGGGTCTGGGCCGCTGGGGCTGGTCCTCTTAGACTGGCCAATGTCGCCCTGGCCGTCCGCCTTAACCATCTCCTCCCGCGGCACCTTCCTGACGAAGCGCCCTCCTGCTGGCTGCTGCCATTGCCATCGCCGCCGGCGCCGTGGCCTCTCTCCTGTGACGACCTCTTTGCCGGACGATGCGGACGAGAGAACCAGGAGGACGCACACCACAAGCACCGTACCACGGAGCACGCAAGCACTGGCCATGCGCGTACAAAGCTTAGGTAGGAACTTGAACCTGCAACGCAAGTGCAAGTGCAACGGCAACTCTGCTCTGTGAACGTACGCCTTGATGCGTGCGGATGCCATTTTGAGCAGCAGGTGGCTGGTTTATATAGGCGTCGCGTTGGTCGTCGCAGAGCCTGGCCCGCGCGTTGGTCGTCGTACGCGGGATAGAGCATATCAAATCGGTTGGCAGCTCCATCGTTTCTGCGTTGTTCCATGCACTTTCCACGGGGGTCAACCAATCTGCTGGCTCCGGCGTGCGATAACACGGCTGCCCGGCCGGCAAACTCCGAGGTGGCGCCCGACAGGATAGGGTCACCGGCCCCGGCCAGTGCTGACTAGTACGTACTGCACTACCGATCCATGTATAAAGCGTACGCACGTGGGTTAGATACACACTTATACTATAGGTTAGGTTTGCACTGCTTGCATGCCGGCTGATCGAGATCTCCCGCATTCGCTAGCTCATTGTTGTGGATTTTGCTACGACTGCAATGCATGGATTGGGTGCATGCATGTGTGCAAAAGTTCGTCCGTGTCCATCTCAAAAACAAGGACGGCGATAACTGCCACACATGTGGGCGTTAAGTGGTCTGGCCACATACTTTGTGTGTGTCTAAGAGGATCAGTCCACACGTCTATGTGTGGGCAAAACAACTAGCGCCCACACGTCTTTTTTCCTTACGGTCCCTCTTACACGTCTACGTGTGAGCAAAATGGATAACTGCCACACGACCTTTTTTAGCCACCTACCTCACGGTCCCGCACGTCCCGCGTGACAGTCAGCATGCGTTCCCGCAGTTGCCATGGTCCGGACCATCTTCAATGTCCGTTTAACTGCAGTTGCCATGCCGCTGAACCCCAGTTGCCGTGTCGGACAACTACAATTGCCATGGTTGCTCAACTGCAGTTGTCATCTCAGGCAAGTGTGACATGCCAGTTTGGACAACTGCAGCTGTTGCCATGTATGGTCTGGTTTACTATAGTTGCCATGATTTGAAAACTTTAAAGGTTGCCACCTATTAACACTAAGCAGTTGCCATGTATGGTCTGGTTTACAATAGTTGCCATGATTTAAAAACCTTTGAAGTTGCCAACTAACACTAGGCAGTTGCCGTGTAGCGCTACAAAAAGACATGACAAAATAACATGTTCGGGTAAAGAGAGAGTTGCCATCTGCTTACAAGCACACTAGGGCAGTTGCCGTGTACCCTGCAAAAACACATGGCAACTGGCATGTTCAGGTAAAAACGAGAGTTGCTATCTTCTTACAAGCGCACTAGGGCAGTTGCCATGTACACTGCAAAACACATGGCAACTGACAGCTTGAGTGTGGGAGAGGAGAGGGGTGTGTGGGCGAGATGGCAAACGCCCACACACCAGCCGTTGTGCGTGAGTGAAAACTGGCGTGTGGGCGAACTGCTAAACGCCCACACATCGGCCTCTCCGTGTGGTGAAACGGACATGTGGACGACCGGGTGAATGCTCACACACCAGCCCAGTCCTACGTGACACTACAAATATGCCAAGATTCGTGCACCCACAAACAAACGTGGATCCATGCGTGTGGGCGAGATGTAAACGCCCACACGTGTGGGCATTAGTGTTTCCGAAAAACAAACAAGGAATCGTGGACGCGCACACGTGGGTGAGCCGGACCCGGCCGGTCAGTCGTTTCTTTGGGTTGAGGTTGGGCACATGCATGCAAGTGCGAGGATAATAAGCAAGCACTTGTGGACTCGTGGATGATGATCAGCACGAGCTTTCCTCTTCTTTCATCATGATTGGTATGGACAGATCGACATGCAAAATGCAAACGCAAATGCAAAAGATGGACGACTTTTATCTGTGTAGTGGTATCGGCGCACTGGACATCCAAATCCAGTGAACACAGTATTCTTCTAACTGAACAAGTTCGTCACCCTAGATCTCCCAGTGGAGACTAGGCCCCTCCAAGCTTCAATTGATACCCTGAATACAAATCCTACACCCTGCATCCAGTCATCCAGTCAAAATATTCTTTTTGCCGACAAAGCAAAGGGCCGCCTCTTACACCAATCAGCTAGCTAATTTGCTAGCTCGTCTCTGTCCTTGTCAGAACAGAAGTAGTTTGCATGCACGCACCGACGCACTAACTAGTAGCAATGCCACAGTCACATTGCTACTCCTACAATTGAACCAACAAATCAAGGGGGAAAGGGAAAACTTTCATACCGATTGGGCACTTCACCGGACACATCCCTGGGGCTAGGGTTGATCACAGTCGTGGAGGTCAGTGGGGTGGCCGGAGAAGCATTGGGAGCTAGGGAAGGCACCAGAGGGGCGAAGGGAGTAGGGCGGAGACATGCGGAAAGGACCATGCGCTGTCGATTTCTTCTTCCGAGACGTCACTTTATTCAACCCTGGCGGGATGGAGGCATCTAGGAGGAGGGGGAAGGAGCCTTCATGAGCGACTTCGGAGTGCTACTCAACAGAATGCTCATCACCGCCGTCTGAGTCAACGTCGGAGGGGGGCTAAGTGGGTGGCATGAGGCGGCACATCGAATAGGAAGTGGTGGCGGTATCACAGGCGGGATATTTCAGTCGTGCTCAAAGCATTCAGGATAGAGTGCACCGTCAAAACTCCCTCCTTTCTCCAAATATAATGGTCGGAAGACAGATTTTTGAGCATCCTTTAAAATTTTTTTAGAACAACATCCGGTTTACAGAATCTCTAGAGTGGGATTTAAACCTTTGTTCTTTATAATAACAGTTGTTTTACAGACGGCGTGCTTTATGAAATATGCTAGAGCAGTGGCGGAGCTAGCATTTAATAACAGGGTGGTCCGCTCTTTTTTTATAAGCAATATAACATGTGAACATTATAACTAAATACCAATATCAAGATTAATATGGTCTGCTGCACGCCTCGAAGCTAATTAGCCAAGGAACACAAATTAAAGGACGGGAGCAGCCAAGAGCACGGCTCCAGCAAATATAGTTTGCTCTACGCGCGCCACAGCGAAAAAATTCAGAACTCATACCTAAAATATAGTCAAATTTGATGCAATTCGTCTAACTCAGAGCGACCATGGGGCAGGGGGTGGCCTGATGGGGTACCTCTCTCAGAATGAGACAACTCGTACATGCCAGCGCCGACAGCAGCCGACCGGGCGGCGGACGGGGCAGGCCGCGGGCGTCAGCAGGCGGTGGCTCCAGGTGGTTGGGCGGGGCGGCGACGACAAGGAACACAGCTGGCGGCGGATCGAAATCGGGAAGTTCTCGGGGCGCTGGCTGCGTGGCTGCTGCGTGCGGTTCGGGACGAGCAGCAGGCTATTGCTGGGCTTCTTTTCCATCTAGCCCATCTCGTAATAACATTGGTATATATATAGGCTGAACTAAAATCCCAGATGGGCCGCGGCCCACCCTGTCCACCATGTGGCTCCGCCACTGTGCTAGAGTTGCCCGCCCCTCCTTTGCTCTCTAAATAATATTTGATTTTGATACTCATCTCTTGTCTTGGACTCAAAATATTCTATATAGAAATTAGTATTACATATCTAGATACATTTTGTTCCTTTCATATGTTTCTCTAACTTAATTGTCTTTCTTTTTCATTTTGTACCTTCCTTTCTTGCATTTGGGGGCATTGTATTTTCACACTCTTGATTTCTTTCAACCTCTTTCTAGCATTTTTATTTTATGTTGTACCTATTTTTTCTTGTACTTCTACTCTATATATATATATATATATATATATATATATATATATGATTTTGATAACAATTTCTTGTATTGCACTCACATAATATTATATAGAAATTATTACGTATCTAGATACTTCTTTTTTATTTTAAGATGCTCCTCTCACTTAATCTCTCTCTCTCATATTTTGTACCTTTTTGTTCATGCATTTTAGGGTACTGCTTTTGACACACACTGATTTCTTTCGGTCTCGTTCTACTTTTATTTTGTGTGTACCTCTCGTGCTTGTATCTTTTCTGTAGAGAGGGGATTATTACATGGAAAGAACACATCCTCTTCACCATCACCATGGCCAGCAGTGCTATTGCGCCAGACTTTCAGGCTGGCTCTTTTGTCCTGGTCCTCTCAATGTTCACATGTGATTTTGGTTCATAATACGTGATAACGTGAATGCGCTAGACATGCTTAATTAGCCTGTCTTATTTTTGAGAAACCTCATGTGAGGGCACGGGTTCCTGCATTTCATTAAAAAGAAGAGAGTTGGTCCCGAGGAAAACCGGACCCGAAAACCTAACACTCTCGGCTAATCAGGGACAACCGAATGAAAACCCAAAAAATAAAGAAATAAAGAAAAAGAAAACGCGAATGCGCTAGACATGCTTAATTAGTCTGTCTTATATGGCTTGTTCAGTTAACACCATTGTCATGTCACTAAACTGGCTTAACCTTATTCGAAATCTTTTTTACTTTTACAAGGGATATTCAAAATCTGTTTAATAAGCCAACAAGTTTTTCCTTCAGAAAGGACAGCCTGAACTTTCTACAGTGATATCCATTAAAACTTTGACCCCTCTCCATTTTGCTGACAGAACAAACGTGGCCAGTTTTTTCAATTAGCTAATTCGCTAGCTACTCCCGCTTTTTGTTAAAACAGGAGTGGCAGGCATGAACCAGTACGAATGCCACTTTTCTGGGCGCTTTTGCCCACCAACTCAGTTGGGCAGACAGCTGATAAGCCCAACTCCAACCAAACTGCTCACTTGGCTAATGGCCACAAGGTTATCAGCAGACAAGCACGTACGAGTGCTTTGCACACAGCATACGGTTTCTGGTGGCGGCGACGCGCGCTGATAGGCGGAATTAATTGTCTAACATATGACAATCTTGTAGTATTACTTTGTTTGGTCGTCGATCATCTCGCCCATGTGTGGGTAAAGTAGGGCCACGTCGTTTTCTTGTTTTGCCGGTAATTCTGGTGCTGCGTCGGCAAAAATGAAAGTAGGACTGTGTTTCGCTAGTGTAGGTCTTACATAAAGTTTCAGGATTAGTTAGGTTATTAGTTGACAATTAGTCCATATCGTCTTTGGAAAGGACATAAATAAAGTAGATAAAGGGACTCCAAGGCAAGACCAAGCGGGTCCTGCGGTCAAAATTAAACAACCAGTGTGTAAATGGTTACGACGTTACGTGCTCACGTATCTGAGTAAAAACTTGTCATTAAATTAAGTAAAATGCATCCAAGGTATATGTCAAAATGCTCAAGTTGACCACGGAATGAAAAGTTGTTTATGCAAGAACTAGAATTGGGCACTGAGACTTCAATAGAATTTGGGCACCCACTATGGTAGTAGACAATTCCATAGAACAGAAACTTGTGCACCAAAAAAAAAAAAACTTGTGCACCAGTCAGAAAAAAAAACTGAAACTTGCGCAAAGGTGTGGCAAAATGCGGATGAAAATTAAATTTCATTTTGAGAAAATGAGTCACAACTTTTGATCTTTTCCACAAACTTGTGCTACGTCTATACTGTGTATATATGTAACATGTATACATATATGCTTGGAAACTGCAAAAAAAATGGAAACAGAACCATTTCTTTCGCTGTATCAAGATTCAAGACAGCAATAATAACACAAACTTGATCCATCGAACTATCTTGCGATTTAGGTCCCATGCATGTATATGATGCCGTTGTAGAGAAACTGCATACAAGGAGACATCGACGTCAGTTAATGATGCTGCGGGTCTGGGCCACCAGGACTCTTCCTCTTAGAGCCGCCAATGTCGAGGACACCGTCGTCGTCCGCCTGGACCATCTCCTCCCGGAGCACCTTTCTTACAAAACGCCCTCTCGCCATCATCGTGGGCGCCACCGTTGCCTCTCTCCCATGAGCCCATTGCCGGCCACCCGGCTCAGCTGCGACGAAAGAGGACGAGAGAAGGAGGAGCGCACAAACCACCATCAAAACACCGCGGAGTTCGCAAGCCTTGGCCATGCCCTTGCGCATGCAAGCTCAGGAACCTATCTGCACTCTACAGCAACTGATCTGCTAGCTCAACACAAATGCCACGCAAGTGCTGGATGAGTGCCAGAATGCATGCGATGACATTCCGAGGGGAAGGTGGCTGGTTTATATAGGCGTCTCTCGTGTGCTTGAAGAGCCCGTACGATCGAAACTAGTGTAGCGCTAGGTGACGTGCACACGCAAGATAGAGCATATCAGATCGGTTGGTGGTCGTTGCTCCGTCATCTCTGAGCTGTCCCGTGCACTTTCCATGGGTTCCACGCACTTCCACTACTACCAATCGGCCAGCCCCGGTGTGCGATAAGAAGGCCGGCAGGCCGGCCGGCCGGCTGGCCGCTGAAATTCGAAATGGGGCCCGGCCGGTGCTGATAAGAAATTAACAAGTGAAGATTGTCAATGTCAGTAATGGAGTAGCTAGTACTGATGGGTATGGTATATGTTTGGTTTGGGTTGCATGGTGTGTGCCGACCTTACGTAAGTGCGCCGGCCCTTGCTTTGACGGAAAGCCATGTGGCCCTAAGCTCGACCTCGATCGTGCAACTAATGGCGGTGATCTGTGCGTCCGTTGTCGTTTGACTTGCCAATTACTAGTTGAGAAATCTCTAAAACCAGCTGTTCGAATTTGTCCATGCCATTTCCAAAAAGTAAAAAGGAATATACGTTTTAAATCACTACTTTAGTAATCTATAAAACGTCTTACATTTATCTACAGAAGGAGTATATATCATGTGAGTGCGTGCATCACTGGATATGTTCTCGTGACTATCGCAAAAAAAATAAAAAAATGATATGTTCTAGTGACGTCCAGTCGATTGTGTGGGTTGACGTTGGACGTGCATGCATGCGTAAGCGGATACTCCGTGAGCTCAGCTGAATAAACTGCATGCAAGGACACCTCGACATCAATTTACTCAGTAATAAGCAAGCACTCGAGGAGTTGTGTATGCTGAGCACAACTTGGTTTGCCTTTTCTTTCATATGGATTGTTATGGACAGACCTGCCAAATGCAAATGCAAAAGAATAACAACTTTTATCGCAGTAGTGGTACACTGGACATGCAGAAAATGTAGTACAACTATGTCAACCTCTCATAGTGGAGAATGGATTATTACCCAATATTTTTTCCCTCCAATACCCTGAATAGAAATCATATATCCACACGCATAGTCTGAACTTTCAACATATCCATCTGACCATTACACTTTACTTTTTGCGGACAAAGCAAACATGACTGCCTCTTAAACCAATTAGCTAGCTGCTCAGCTCAAAAAAAAAAAGAGCTAGCTGCTAGCTAATTAGCAAGCTCCTCTCTCTCTCTCTCTCTGCCTCTCTGTAAATATATAAGTCACGTCAGTTAATTAATTCGAGCATGATGTCCACTTGGCCACTTACTCCAAAGTTCAGTTGGACAGACAGTTGATAACATAAATCCAACTCCAACCGAACTATCCACCTGGCTAATGGCCACGGCGACATCAGCAGATAGACGAACAAGTGCTTTGCACGCATGGTTTCTGGTACTGGCGGCGCATGCTGATAGGCGGAATAAATTGGCTCGTGGCAGACAATCCTTCATGAGATGTGCTGAAATTTTTGTACTATATTACCTTTCTTTGGTCGTCGATCGAGTCACTCCTGTGCGAGAAAAGTAAGTTGTTGCCCTTTTTTTGTTTTGCCAGCTAGTGGCAGAGCTAGGCAGGATGTTCAGGGGGTGAGGGAGCAAATATGGTTGTTTTGTGTGTGTGTGTGTGTGTGGGGGGGGGGGGGGGGGGGGGTAGTGAGGCTGGGGGCCATGGCCCCTGTTATCCCCAACTAAGCTCCGCCGTTGTTGCCAACAGTCCTTCTGGTGCCAAGTACATCCTTCGATTCTTCGTTGGCAAACAGAAAAGTATGATAGTGCAATTGGCAAATAGTCCCCTCCCCCTCCCCTGTATAAAAAGGCATCGAGCTTTTAATTTCCTTGAATCAACTCGGACAATGCATCTAGATCTTCATAAATACTGGTGAAAACTTACAAACGGTAATTTGCCATTCCCAGCAGCACGCGACAAATCAGCACCCATTTCCCACCCGCACGCGGCAAATCAGCCCCTGTTTCCCGCCAGAGTGCGCCTTTTCGTGGGTACATAAACCCCCTTCGCCCCCATCACCATCGTCGCCACAATCCCCCCCCCCCCCCCCCCCCAAGCCTCTACAACGCAACGTTTTTTATGGTGATGTCAGTTGAAGAATTGAAGTTGAGGGGAATGGACAGAAAGTAAAACGATGAGTGATTAGCTCATGGGTTACTTCCATGACTTCTCTCTCACTACTTGGTCCGAAAGGGTGTGTTTAGCTAAGTGAACTAAGAGTTTTAATTTTATTTTGAGAAGTAGAGTATAGACGTAGACGCTAACATACATGCACACACACACACACACACACACACACACACACACACACACACACACACACACACACATTCTACCCTATAAGAGATCGAGACGACATATCATGAGATTGACTAAGTTGCACAGACGCCTTATAGTTGACGGGCACGCCATACTGCTGAAAGAGTACCACCAAAAAGCCTCGAATAGGACGACCGGGGCCAAGTGCAAGTTCAACTGGAAGGCAGACTATCGCCCAAAAGAATATGGTGGTCTCTGGGTCCTCAATACCAACAAGTTCGGCCAGGCTTTGCGGCTTTGATGGCCATGGTATGAACGGCAGGAACCAAACAGGCTTTGGGTGGGGCTTGGCAACCCATGTACAAAGGAGGATTTTGAGTTTTTCTATCCCTCAACAACCATCACTGTTCGCAATGGTGCCAAAACGCCATTTTGGGACTCTCTGTGGCTTCTTGGCCGGAAGGCTAAGGGCATTGCTCCCCTCATCTTTGAGGCCTCAGCGAGAAAGAATTGGAAAGTGAGGGAGGCCCTCAATGGGCAAGCTTGGATTCTTAAGATGAATCGTGATATCATCATCTCTAGTGCACACATCCGCCAATTCTTTAACCTTTGGATGCTCCTGAATGAGGTTCACCTCGATGAGCGTACTGATGATGACATCGCCTGGAAGCATGCCAATGATGGAACCTACTCGGCGGCCATGGCTTACAAAGCCAAATTCCTAGGCTTGACGCTTTATCCCATGGACTTCATGATTAGGAAACCTTGGGTGCCACCCAAGGTCAATTTTTTTGCCTAGTTGGCCATGGTAGGACTAACTGCGTCTTGTGCCCCCTATGCAAAAGGGACGGCGAGATGGTCGCACACCTCTTCTATAGATGTCATCACACCATTATGCCATGGAATTCGATCATCCATGAGTTTGGCCATGTGCACTTGGACACTTCCTCCTGGCACTTGGAGGTGTCCGTCATGGCGTGGTGGGATAGGCGAACCGCCTTGCATAACCCCAATAGACGAGCCATGGCCTCTCTTGCAATGCTTGTCTCTTGGACAATTTCGAACAAGAGGAATGCTTGCGACTTCCGACACAGAAGTGCGCCGCCGCCGATCCTTCTAAAAGCAATTATCTATGAGGCCAAGCTTTGGGTCACCGCGGGTGCTAAGAAACTAGGGCATATTATTTAGCGCGAGTGATTGTCATGTCGTGTTTGTGGGATACTTGTAACACTCTATAAACTCTATTCTCTCTTATTTAATGAATGAGGCAAATCTTCTACCTCTGTTTCAAAAAAAAGAAGCTTCAAATAAACTTAAGAAAGTGTGATCAACCTTGCCAAGTCTAGGAGCTTAACCCGGATGAACGGGTTCCACCATAACTAGCCATCTGAGGTGTGTGCTGTCCGCTGTTAACTAAACGTTCTGGTGTATAAATCTAGTTCAAAAGGGTGGCAATATGCAGGCGAAAAATTAAATTTTATTACTTTCGAAAAAACTAGTCACAACATTTGATCTGTTCCACAAACTTGTGATGCGTCTCCTTCTATATGGTGTATGTAACATGTATACATATATGCTTGCGAAACAAAACATCTCTTTCGTTATATCAAGACAAGAACACAAACTTGATCGATCAATCTATCTTGGGATTCAGGTCCCACGTATATGATGCCGTTGTAGAGAAACTGCATGCAAGGAGACCACGACCTCAGTTAATGATGCTGCGGGTCTGGGCCACCGGGGCTCTTCCTCTTAGAGCCGCCAATGTCAACGACACCTTCATCGTCCACCTCGACCACCTCCTCCCGCAGCAACTTCCTCACAAAACGTCCTGTCGCCATTGTCGTTGCCGCCACCGTGGCCTTTGTCCCATGATCCCATTGTCGGCCAGCCGTCTCAGCCGCCATGAAAGAGGACGAGAGAAGCAAAAGCGTGCACACCATCAGCACGGCACAGCGGAGTACGCAAGCCTTGGCCATGCCCATGCAAGCTCAGGAACCTACCAGCAATATTCTACAGCAAGTGATCTCGAATGTCACGGCAACTCTGCGAGTGATGAGCAAGGTAGATAGATATGTGCCGGGTGAATGCCAGAATGCATGCGATGCTATTTCGAGCAGGAGGTGGCTGGTTTATATAGGCGTGTGCTTGAAGAGCACGTACAAAGCTAGTGTAGCACCTTCCAGAAAAGAAAGTAGCTAGTGTAGCACTAGAGCGACGTGCACACGCGAGAGATAGAAGATATCAGATCAAATCAGTTGGTAGTCGTTGCTAGGTCATTATTATTTTTTGACTTGGTGCACTTTCCTTGGGTTCGACCAAATTAATCCACCGGCCCGGTGTGCCATAAGACGGCCGGCTGGCCGGTGAGCTCCGAAGTGGTGCCCGATAGGCTCGCCGGGGCTCGGCCGGTGCTGACCAGAGATTAACAAGTAAAGCTCATGTGTATGCAGGTAATGGAGTAGCTAACTCTGATCGGAAATGTTGGGTTTTTGCTGCATGGCCTGTGCCGACCACCCGTACGCGCATCCGCTGGCCAGCTCCTTGTGGTGCGCCCGCCCTTGCTTCGACGGAAAGCTATCATTTCGTATCACTAGGATCGATCTTCTGCGACTAATGACGCCGGTCGTTTGATTTAGCAATCAGTTGAGATCTCAACAACATTTTCACCAGGAATTAATCGACCCAAACGCCCACAAGGTTTGTGCTGTTTTCTTGTGCATGCATGTGCGAGGATATTCAGCAAGCACTCGCGGAGTTGTGGATGCTGAGCACACAGGCTGGATTTCCTTTTCTTACATAAAATATGGATTGATATTGTTATATATGGACAAACCTGCCAAATGAAAACGGAAAAGTACAATAACTTTTATGCCCCTAGTAATGCTGGTACACTGGAAATTCATACACAAAATATGTACTACAACTTTGTCAACCTCTCCTGGTGGAGAATAGACTATTGCCCTGTATTTCTTTCCTCCACTAACCCGAGTAGAAATCCTATATCCAGAAAGATAGTTTGAGCTTTCTACATATCTATCTGAGTATCTGACCATCACACTTTTCTTTTTCCGACAAAGCAACATGGCCGCCTCTTAGGCCAATTAGCCGCTACTAATTGGCTAGCTCTTCTCTCTCTCTTTTAAGTAAGTCACATCAGAGGCTTAAAGTCCACTTGGCCACTTACTCACAAGTTCAGCTGGACAGTCAGTTGTAACCTGAATTCATGTCCAACCAAACTGTCCACTTGGCTAATGGCCACCGCGATATCAGTACGCATACGGTTGATGGTCCTAACAAGCCATGATGATAGGAGAAAGAAATTAGCTAGTGGTGGACAATTCTGTATGAGCTCTGCTGACAATTTTGTAGTGAATTACCTTTTGGTCTTCGATCGTGACTCTTGAGCGATAAAAGTAAGGTGGTGTCCTTTCCTTGTTTTGCCAGCAGTTCTCTATGTGTAGTGGACAATTACCCCCACCTGTACAAAAGGCCATTGAGCTTGTAATTTCCATAAATCCACTAGAACAATCCATCTAGATCTTCATAAATTCTGGTGGCAACTTACAAACGGTAATTTTCTCTCACAGGTAGCTATACTTGAAATTCGACTTTTTATAAATAGACTATAGTATGGGTCATCCACATTAATGTTTGTAAATAAGATGGAGAGATACTAGAGCAAATCTAGAGAGTCACCATATCGGGCAAATAAGCATAATAACCATTGATACGATGATTCTGGCCTAAAAACACACTCTAACAGATCGCCATATGACCATAAGTTACCATAATTTACGGAGGGGCTTCATATCTAGCTCACGAGCCATTGTATTTGGAGGCTAGGGATGCTGGCTTGGAGCGTGCCATCCGCCAATCGCTCGTGTGGGAGGGAAGTTTTAACCCGGCCTCATACTTCCACACGTAGCCTGGTCAATGGTGCGGCCATACGAATGGTTATCATTTTCGTCCTGCTAATGATGCAGCCGCATTTCCACGGGAAGAGCGCCAATTAATAGCCGCGCCATGTTTTGCACCTGCACACGAAAAACAACACCCATTTCCACCGATGTGGGGCAAATCCGACCCTGTCTCCTGCTGGAGCGCGCCCCTTCGTGTGCATATAACCCCCATCACCTCCATCGCCGTCGCCGCCACACTCACCCCCAGGCCCCTCTATCACATTTTTTTATGGTGATGCCAATTGCCACGTGAAGAGTTGAAGCCGAGGGGAACTGACTGAGAGTAAAACGATGAGTGGTTCGCCTATGGGCTACTTCCATGACTTCTATCTCACTAGGTCTGGACGTGAGCATTTAGCTAAGTCAACTATTTTTTTGAGAAGCAGAGTATTGACGCAGATGCTCACATACATGCACATACACTCATTCTACCCAAGCATCTCTGGAATATCGAGCGGATAGAAGTTGAGATTGACTAAGTCACAACAGACTTTTCGTAGTTGACGAGCAGGCCATACCGCTAAAAAAGTAGCACCAGAAAGCCTAAAATAAATTTAGGAAAATGCGACCAACAGTGTCGGATGAGCAGGTTCCAGCATTAGTAGCCATCTAAGCTATCCTCATCAGTCCGCAGTTAACTAAAAGTTCTGGTGTATAAATTATGTACAAGTTGACCATGGAATGCAAAATTGTTAACCCAAATACTATAATCTGGCAGGGAGACTAAAATAAATTTTGGACACCGGCTATGACAGAACTGAAGCTTATGCAAAGGGGTGGCAATAAATGGATGAAAATTTAAAAAAAATCTTTGAGAAAATTAGTCAAAACATTATAATATGTTCAACAAACTTGTTTTTTTTAAACAGAGGCAAAAGCTTTGCCTTTTTCATTAATAGAGAAGAAGATAGTTGCCCGGTTAATTACAGGAAAACCGTGCGAAAACCGATACATCAAGGGTCAAACCCACACACAGACCCGACAAGCCAACAAAGACCCCGCAGATGGCGCACTACAAAAGCCATCCCGCGAAACAACATGCGGACTACTCCCAGAATAATAAGCACAGGAGAGGAAGGCACATACTAATGGCTAACATCATGACATGCAGTCCCCACGCCCGAGGCGACGCCTGCCAGTTGGTTGACATTCTTGATCTTCGCTGCATTGACAAGGTGAATCAGCCCTTGGGTGATTGCAGGCACGGCAGAAAAGGCTTTTGACCAGCTCGATGAAGACGTGTAAAGTGTTTTGGCCCTCAAATGCCGATGCGCATCCCTTTGCAACGCCCCACACCTCATTGGAGGCAGAAGTAGGAAGGCTAAGCTCGGTGGCCACCTTGTCAAACAAGGCCATAGACTTGACCGACGCATGCTGCCCTGCAGACTCCACGGCAGCAACATACCTTGAGGGCGCCAACCCAACCTTGTCGCCAATGTCATCAACACCTTTGCTCCCATCTTTTGGTAGCGTCAAACCATGAACGGAAGTGCCTAAGGAGCAAGGTCCCTGCAAGGAGGCTGGGCTCAACCCACGCTCACCATCAGACACCTCCGCCTGCTCCAAGAGGTCGGACGCACGTGCCAACCACATGCACAAAGAGTCCTCCAGCTTGCGCAGCGGGCGGAGCGCAAACTCAACCAAGCTTTGCAGCTCCGCACGAAACGAGACAAGCATAGCATCATCAGATGTCGCAACACCCTGATCAACAGAACCTTCGCTTGGAGCTTCAACAATCCTTGCAGACTCAGGAGCTTGCACACACACTGCGGGAGCAACAACCGAAGCCCAAGAGCGCCCATCTGAGGAAGGGCGAGGCGGAGCTGGGGGGTCACGCACACAGTGGCGAATAGCTTCGACGGAGGAGTGATGCAGAGAACAGTCCCTCTCACGGTGTCCAGAGAGAAGACAAGTGAGGCATCGAAACGGGTCGCGGCAGGACGCAACCTTGTGGTCCGGAGCCAAGCAACGGAAACATCGACCACGGGTTCTCCTCTTGAATGTGTCGGCTTGCACAGACCTCGCATCATGAAAGGTCGGGGACGTGGAAGACTTGCTGCAAGGCACATGACAACGGGGACGACGCCTTCGTCCGACGTAAATCCAGGGACCATCCCCGGGTTGTGTGACCACAGCTTCCGCCTGATCGCAAGGATACAAGCAAGCAGTCGACGCACCGACCGCACCAGAGCATGAGCCTTCGACAACAGACGTTGCCGTCTTCGGTGGCGCCAGGTCCCCTTTGCCAGAATCGCTGTTGTCAGCCTGAACCCTGACCATCTACATCGACCAGAGATGCCCACGGCCCCGCATGAGCAACATTGGCGTCAACAGAGCACAGGGAATACTGGGAGGCAGCCGGCGGCGACCGTGGAGCAAGCTCCTCCTCTCCGTCGTCGTCGTCGTCCTCCTCCTCGCCAGCGGAGCTCCAGAGGGGCGGCGGTGGCACTACCGACATCACCAGATCGGGCGGATGTTTGCCCACATCCTTGAGAACAGAGCAACAAGGCAAGCGCTTCATGGTGTAGGGAACGATGGCCGGCGGCAGATGGGCCAGCTCCACAGTCCCCTCGCCATCGACGGCGGAGCACCGGGAGCCAGGCCTGGCCCCGAGCAGCACCCCCATCACATCGCCAGGAGCATCGCTCCGGACAGCCGGAGGCAACCGAGAGACGGGATCCAGATCCGCCTGATCTGGATCGAGCGGGGGAGGGGCGATGGGGATCGACGCCGGTGGCTCCGGCGGCTGGTTGGAGGAGGCGCCGGCCAAGGTGGCGGGCGCGGCGGGTGACGGAGCTGGGAAGCTCGTCGCTGCAGCCGGTGTGGTCGCCGCTACAGCCTTCTGGGAGCGCGAGTGGGAGACCTGCGCACTCCGCCGGCCACCGTTCTCCTGCCGCATCCTACAGGCTGGGGGTAGCGGCCGCGAGCGCGGGAGCACACGAGGCGCTGGTAGGGTGGCCGGCGGGGCCGGGGTGGCCGCCGCCGGTGGGGGCTGGTGGAGGGGCGCGGGGTCGGGGTCGCGAGAGAGCCGTTGCATCGCTGAATTCAACAAACTTGTGATATATCAATGATGATGTATGTAACATGTATATATATATGTGTGTGGTAAACAAAACCATCTCTTCGGCTACATCAAGACAAGAAGACAAACTTGATCCATCGACCTATCAAGGGATTCCGGTCGGTGTATATGATGTTGGGCAAACGTATCTCTACCTAATAATAAAGCACAGACTGCTTTTGCCGGTCCGTCACATCTTTTTTGCAAATAGCCCCTGCAGTTTATTGAAATCAACCCACTCTCCGTGTTTTAGTAACAACCGAATCGTTTTTAACACTTTCTCAGAAAACCTCCTGAAATTTTAGGTAATCAACCCGTTGTCCATATTTAAGTTAGACGAATCATTTTTAAAACATCCATTTATTTTAAACCATAACTTCGATTTTAACATGTTATATATGAAATTTGATTAGAAAATGTGTAGAATCTAAAGTGACGCTATTTTTAGCTGTTACATATTTCTAAAATATTATTTTGGGTACAAACTTAATTTATCGTGCACTATCTGTTTTTAGTTCATACAGGCGGTCCGAATTGCCAATAAACACCCATTAAAACCATAATAAGAGGAAAGAAAACATCGACAACTAAGCATGCACACCTCTGAAAATCCTCTCAGCGTAATACAACATATTCTCATCTTATTCCGAGCGAGTGCGCGAGTGAGTGCAAAGACTAACCACATTCGAACGTGTTTTCGTTGTGTGAGCACTGAGGCCAATAAAGGACCTGGACCTATTAGGATCTTGAGACATGGTTATTCGGCTAAGAGCGTGTGTTATTTTCTCCTCCGTTGCAACGCACGGGCTCTTTTGCTAGATGTTCTATAGAAACTGCATGCAATGATATCTCGACATCAGTCAATTATGGTGCGGATCAGGGCCACCAAGGCTCTTTCTCTTAGAGCTACCAATGTCCAGAGCACCGCCGCTATCCGTCCGGACCAACTCCTCCCGCAACAGCTTCCTGATAGACCGCCATAACCATTGTTGTTGCCGCTACCATGGCCTCTCTCCCATGATCCCGTTCCTGTCCAGTCGTCTCAACCGCCACCAAAGCAGGAGAGAGAAGAAGGAGCCCGCACATTACCAGCAGCACACCGCGGGATACGCAAGCCTTGGCCATGCACATCCAAATATAGGAACCCAAATCTACAACAAGTGATCTGCTCAACACAAATGGGACGGAAACTCTGCGAGTGATCAGTAGATGGATGCTCGATTATCGAGGGTATGCTAGCATACATGCGATGCTATTCCGAGCAGGAGGTGGCTTGTTTAGGACTTCTCTAGCCGACCCCCAATAAAGCTTTAGATGATGATAAATTTGGTTATCCTCCTCTACAACGCTGATAACCAGTCCCTCGAAAGTTTAGAGGACCACGAGGTGTTTAAACTATTTTCATTCCGGAAAGGTGCTCGGAGGCAGGGCAGCGGCCGGGTCCAACTTGCCGCACCACCTAGGGTCGCCACGACGGCAAGGGACACGCACGGCCGCCTCTGTCAGGTGTTGAGCTCTCCCCCGACGCCGCCACCGGTGATGGCGAAGGCACCCAGAGTACAACAAGATCAACGCGCGCCGGGGTGACGGTGCTCTTCCTCGGTGACGGTGCCATGTCTATGCTTGTATCGTATGTGGCTACATATGCTTAATTAGTCTGTCGTCTGTGGCTTTGTTCAGTTAACACAGGATTAACCTTCTTATTAGAAAATTGCTTAATAAACGAACACGTTTTTCCTTCGGAAAGGACCGTCCAAACTTTATAGAGTTATCCATCAAACCGTCACCCTTTTCATTTTGCCGACAGAGCAAACAGGGCCGCCTCTTACCTAGACCAATTCGGTAATTGGTCAGCTCATCCCGCTTTTATGAAAAATTAGGAATGGCATGCATGAACCAGCACGAATGCCACTTTTGTATCGCATCAGAGGCTTCGAGCTTTGATGTGCACTTGGCCACTTTTGCTGACCAACTCAGTTGGAAAGACAGCTGATAAGCCCCAACTCCAACCAAACTGTCCACTTGGTTAATGGTGACAAGGATATCAGCAGACAAACATGTACGAGTGCTTTTCACACAGCCTGCGGTTTATGGTGGCGGGGGCGCAGGGGCGGAGCCAGCTATGTGGCGAGGTTTGGCAGGCGCCATACCTAAAATTTGGCAAAAATACTACGTATATATACTATAGTTGTCTGAAGATTTGAGCTGAGTTCAGTTTCGTCAGTTTGGAGGAGGAGAACACTCTCAGAGGCGCGTCAAATTGCCATGGCCCAATTATCCTCCCAGCAGCCCACCTAACTGAATGTAGCCCAGCTCCAGCCTCTAGTAGTCCAGTTACGCTACAAATCGAGCCCACTGATGGAAATCATGCAGAGACACAGCCGCAATTATGGAATAGGAGCACGATCTAGCTCTCGGTTACGGGGATTCCGGCGGCGACCATGCTCGGCGAACGCGGCGGCGGCGGGTGGCACTGCAGCGAATTAGGTGGCGAGTGACACACCCGCGGCGCAGACCCAAAAGCGACGAGCTTAATGCCTCTATGTGCCAACGACGGCGAGGCCGGAAGCAATGACGTCAGGTCAGGATCCTTTCCGTATTGGTTCTAAAATTTCGTACTTCCTGTGTCCATTTTTTCAGTCCATACACTAGTAAACATCAATTCTTTTTTATAAATTCGATTAGTTGTTTTTTAGGGGAATTCGATTAGTTGTTGTGTGATCTATGATCAGTGAATTTGTTTTTCTGATCTATGAAGTAAGTTGTGTTAAAAAAGGAATCTACTATGCAGTAACTAGAGAGATTAATAAGAAATTTTAGATTTTTTTGAAAAAAAGCTTCAAAGAACACTAATTCAACACCGACAAATGTTTATGTTTTACAGTGAAGGATTTGTGAACCTTTATGTTTTCGATTTTCATTCTAGACTTTGAATACCCATTGAATGTGGCACTCCGCACAGCTACTCTCCAAACTCGCGAGCCTGCATAGCTTCATGTGATTCTTCCCAGCTGGTTCCGACATGCCGTCCCTAGCCGGCTAGGTCCTAGGGCAAGTGCCAGAAGATCGAGTAAGACATCGATCAGAGAGCAACCGTGTGAGGTTGGAAGTGCCGGGCCGGGCATGGCAGCGGCCACGGGCGGGCGAGGCATCGCACGAGCGGCACATATTTATATTGTACATTGGTCTTTCCCTCGTGAAATCCGTCACACCTATAAATTATTCCTGCCTTCGCCACTGCGGGGGCGTGCGTTGATAGGCGGAATTAATTAACATACTGACAATCTTGTAGTGCTCCCTCGTCCATTTCTGCGCCAAGTAATACCTTTTTTTGGTCATCCACTCGTCTCGTCCATGTGTGGATAAAATAGGGTCACGTCGTTTTCTTCTTTTGCCGGCAATTGTGGTGCTGCGTACACCCTTCTTTGCTGCGTCGACAGAAAGTAGGACTGTTTTTCAGTAGTGTAGGTCTTACATAAGGTTTTGGGATCAGTTAGGTTAGTTGACAAATACTAGTCCATATCCCCTTTGGAAAAGGCCATAAATAATGTAGATAAAACTAGCAGCAGTTTGTAAGAACACTCAGTGTGGGTCGTGCGGTCAAAATTAAACAATCAGTGTGCAAGGATTACAACAGTACGTGCTCAAGTTTGTGTGCGAAAACTTGTCATCGGATTGAGTAAAATGCATCCACAGTATATATTGAATGCTCAAGTTGACCATGGAATGAAAAGGTTTTTATCCAAATACTAGAATTTGACGGGGAGACTTAAGTAAAATTTGGACACCGACTATGGTAGTAGACAATCCCACATAACTGAAACGTGTGTACCAGTCAAAAAGAAAAAAGAAAAACTGAAACTTGCGCAGAAGGGTAGAAAAGCACGATTGGAAAATTATTCCTTTTGAGAAAACGAGTCACAACATTTGATCTGTTCCACAAACTTGTGCCGCTTCTCCTACTATATGGTGTATGTAACATGTATACATATATGCTTGCAAAACAAAACCATCTGTTTCGCTATATCAAGACAAGAATACAAACTTGATCGATCAATCTATCTTGGGATTTAGGTCCCATGTAATATGATGTTGTTGTAGAGAAACTGCATGCAAGGAGACCTCGACCTCAGTTAATGATGCTGCGGGTCTGGGCCACAAGGGCTATTCCTCTTAGGGCCGCCAATGTCAACGACACCGTTAATGATGCTGCGGGTCTGGGCCGCCAGGGCTCTTCCTCTTAGAGCCGCCAATGTCAATGACACCGTCGTCGTCCGCCTGGACCACCTCCTCCTGCAGAAGCTTCCTCACAAGACGCTTTGTCGCCATTGTCGTTGCCGCCATCGTGGCCTTTCTCCCATGATCCAATTGTCCGCCGGTTGCCTCAGCCACCACGAAAGTGGACGAGAGAAGCAGGAGCACACACACCACCAGCACCACACGGCGGAGGACGCAAGCCTTGGCCATGCAAAGTTTAGAAACCTGTACCTGGTATCTGGAGCAAGTCTCTGCTCAACGGAAATGCCAGGGCAACTCTGCGAGTGATGAGCGGATAAATATGTCCTGGATGAATGCCAGAGGATGCATGCAATGCCATTCCGAGCAGGAGGTGGCTGGTTTATATAGGCGTGTCCTCGAAGAGACGAAGCTAGTGTAGCACCTTTCAGAAAAATGAAAGTAGCTAGTGTAGCACTAGAGCTAGGTCCAAACGCGAGATAGAGCATATCAAATCGGTTGGTAGCTAGTCGTTGCTATGTCGTTGCTGAGTTGTTCCGTGCACTTTCCACGGGTTCCACCAAATTAATCCACCGGCCCGGCGTGCGATAAGACGGCCAGCCGGCCGGCCGGCGAGCTCCGAAGTAGTGCATGCGCGATAGGGTCGCCCGGGCTCGGCCGGTGCTGACCAGAGATTAATAAGTAAAGGTCATGTAGATGCCCGTAATGGAATATACTTTAAAGATGGACCAGTGGAAAATGACGGCGACGACACATGTGAGTGTTTCGGACCGGTTTGTGCCCCGGACCTGGCAGAGGGCTCGGTCGGGGCCTCCGGCTTTAGATGTTAGACTTAGGTGAGAGGTCTAGGTATGTGACCCAGTTTGCACCCCTTCATCATATGAATAAGAGTAGTGCAAATTGCCAAGATGGTAGATTCAGACATATTGTTGTTCTACTATGTAAGGTCCTCGAGAATAATCAAAAAAAATTGCCGCATGCATTTCCCAGATGCAGAGGCCAGGGGTCATCCTCCTTTTCTAAAAAAAAAGCTAGCACTGATCGGAAATCTTGGGTTTTAGCTGCATGGCCTGTGCCGACAACCCGTACGTGCATCCGGTAGCTAGCTCCTTGTGGTGCGCCGGCCCTTGCTTGGACGGAAACTATCATTTCATATCGCTAGGCTCGATCTTGTGCGACTAATGGCGCCGCGGTCGTTTGACTTAGCAGTCAGTTGAGATCCCAACAACATTATCACCACGATTTAATCAACCACCCAAACGCCCACAAGGTTTGTGCTGTTTTCTTGTGCATGCATGTGCGAGGATAATAAGCAAGCACTCGTGGAGTTGTGGATGCTGAGTACACAGGCTGGATTTCCTTTTCTTTCATAAAATATGCATTGATATTGTTATGGACAAACCTGCCAAATGCAAATGGAAAAGTACAATAACTTTTATGCCCCTTGTAATCACTAGTAGAAAAACACCTAATAGTCCCGGTTCGTAAGGGCCTTTAGTCCCGGTTCATGAACCGAGACTAATGGGTCGTTACTAATACCTCCACCCATTAGTCCCGGTTCAAACTAGAACCGGGACCAATGTGCCTCCACGTGGCCCTGTGCGCCGAGCCCAGTCAGGGGGCCTTTGGTCCCGGTTGGTAGCTCCAACCGGGACCAAAAGGCATCCACGCGTCAGCATTCCAGTGGCTGGGGTTTTTGTTTTTTTTGAAAGGAGGGGAGGTTGGGGGTTTTGGGGGGTTAATTTAGGTGTTTCATATATTGTGTTAGCTAGCTAATTAATAGAGAGAAGTGTCCTCTCTTATGTCCGTGCTTGGTCGACGCTACGTACTATATATACATAAGTGATCGAGAGAACCATTCAGTACAGAAGTTCGTCATGCATACCGAGAGAAGTGATCGATTGACCTCTCCTTCTCCGAGAGATTGGTCAAACAACAAGTTTTCGTATCATGTATCCGACGCTACTGGCTACATACATGTACAATATGTATAAGATCTCTTAATTACAAACCCCTAGCTTTTGAAATCAATTTCCACATGGTATTCTCCGGCTTTATTGATGACGTGGTCAAGAAAGAATCCCACCAATTCCTCTTGAATTGCTTTCATGCGATCTGGTTCTAGGAGTTCATTCCGCATCTGCCACGTCTAATTTGAAGAAGGGGGTTAATTAATACATATATATGAATGAAACTCAACAGAAATGATGGTGTAATAAAATGAAATTGTGAATATTATTGCTTACGCACTTCATATTGTCTTTGAGAGTAGCCCCGCTTGTTTTTCAAAGTCGCGGTGTGGATGAACTCGCACACGTAGTATCCACAGAAATCATTCCCTTCCTCTTGCCACAAGCACTTTACGAGAAATAGAGGTCAATCAAACTGATAATGAAGAATTATAAATGGCATTGATGAAAGTATAGCTATAGAATCAACGGGGGATGCGCGCAACTAGCTAGCCAGTAGTACTTACTTTCGGCCATTTATATGTCAGCTCCTTCGGCAGTCCCGGAGCTTCTGCGGTGAACTGTTTCCAAACCCTGCAAGACAAAGAAAATTATTATTATTACTTGAGATATCAGGAAATGAACAAAAAGTTGCCGATATGGTGCGATAATGATCGATTGAACTTACTTGTTGAGCATTTCAGTGATGTCCGCATAGGATTTGGGATCTTTCCGTTTCGAGTCTAAGACGGTTACTAGTCCACGCTCAAGCTTAATCTCCAGAAGAATATAGTGGTACCTGCGCACGCATGCATAACTCATCAATTACATTACTATAAGCTCGCTTGAGTAATAAGGGAAACCGAATATGCACACGACAGTAACACTCACGGACCGTTGTAAGGAAAGCGTATGGTATCTTTGTTTTGATTTTTGATCAACGATTGTAGCAAGTTGTCCTCGGCCTCTTTGACGTTCTTTTCAACCAGAAATACATCTATGATATTTGTGTTAATGAACCCAATATCATAAATTTCTTGTTTTTTGCACTCGACGATCTTCAATCTGCATAATATATTGAGGATAATTAATTATAAATACATGCAATGAAAGAGCCGAGCTATATATAGAGACTTAATGACAGAAATAGTACTTACAGGCAGTAGCAAAAGACCATTAATTTATCGAGGGCCTTTTGATTGAAGAACTCGAAGAACTCCTCAAATGGAACAGTCAACGGATCATTTGCAACGAGATCGTGCTCCTCTTTAATATGCAGATACAAAGCATTCTTACCCTCAGACTCTCTGCAGGTTTCCATGTACCAATTATGGAATCTTCGCATCATTGTTGTCAGAGATTTTTCATCTTTGACGAGAGGCTTCCCGTACTCGTATCTATGTTCGTCCACCTCCAAGAAATCAGGAAGTGCATCGTCAGGCAGGTAATCGTCAAGATTGCCATAACCGGCCACCGTCCCTGGAGCATTAGACACATTGGGCGGGGGGCACGATTGCTGTGCTTGTTCGTCGAGCTGGGCAATTTTTCCCCTTTGCTCATTCTTTTGACCTTTTAGCACTGACAGTAGTTCCCGACCGCTGGGCTTGGAGATATGTCTGTTCAGTAATGCGCTCATAGTTGGTTCTCGGTGGAGACTTTGGTGGTTTCCTCAGGGCATCGATAGTGCGCTTTGCTCTTACCGGATCTACCTTCTCCTCCGGAGGTGAATGTCTCTTTTCTTTCACCCCTTCAAAGAACTCCTTCACGTGGGTCCGCACAATCGTATCGTTTTCCTCCTCGGACCTCTCGTACGGTAACTTCTCTAGAGGCTTGAGAGATGATGGACCGTATTTGTATTGCTTCCCGCCTCTGGTTGTGCTGCTAGACGCCGGAGCAGACGGAGTGGCTGCGGCGTCTGTCTTCTTTCGTGCTTGCTTACGAGGCGGAGGAGAAGGAGTACGACGCGCCGGAGCAGCCGGGGCGGTGGCGGGTCTCTTCCGCCCTTGTTGGCGAGGCGGAGGAGGATGCTGCTGGCTGCTCGGGAGCGCCGGCGCAGGCGGAGAAGGAGGCGGAGTGCCGCCATGCGCCGAAGAAGGAGGCGGAGTTTCGCCACGCGTGCCCTGATCGTCACTCGCCGGAAGAGGAGGCGGTGGAGGAGGCAGAGTGCCCTGACTCGCCGGAGCAGGAGGAGGAGGCGGAGGCGTCCAGTTCAAAAGGTTGATGAGCTCCTTCTTCCATAGGCATGGAGTCTTCAGAGCAGAACCCAGCCTAGTCTCCCCTTCACCGGTAGGGTGGTCAAGCACGAGGTCCTCAAATCCCTCCGTTATTTCATCCACCATCACCTTAGCATATCCTTTTGGAATCGGCTGGCAGTGATAAGTTGTGCCGGGTCCACTAGGATAAACTTGGCCAACAGCCGCCTTGACCTTCAAAGTCATCCATCGCGCCATCATGTGGCAATTTTGAGACTCTGTGATACCATCCACAGGATAGCTGGCAGGAGCCGTCAAGACATGCTCCGGCTGAAGCAGCTCGGTGGAAGCCACGCTGCTTCTCCGCTGAGATGGCGGGGTAGCTTCGGGGGAAGCTTCGGCAGGTCGTTTGCTGCGATCTGCTGCTTCTCGTTCCTCTTCTCGATCCTCTAGCCCCATTACCCTTTCGTGCAGCGCCTGCAGTTGGTCCTGCTCCAGTTTCTTCCTCCTCTCATGGGTTTTGTAACCCCCTGCGTCCGGAAAACCAACCTTCCACGGAATGGAGCCTGGCGTGCCTCGTGTCCGTCCAGGGTGCTCAGGATTCCCAAGGGTCATTGTGAGCTCGTCCTTCTCCTTGTTTGGAAGGAACGTCCCTCGCTGCGCTGCATCGATATAGTGTCGAAGGTTCTTGACTGGTATTTCCAGTTGCTCGTCCGTCCACTGGCAAAACCTTGTTACAGGGTCCAAGGTTCCGCCAGACCCGAAGAACCAAGTCCGGCAACGGTCTGGCCATCTCATTGTCTCTGGTTCGATCCCTTTTTCAAGCAGATCATTCTCAGCCTTGGACCACTTAGGCCGGGCTTGCAGGTAGCCACCTGAACCCGTGCGATGGTGAAGCGTCTTCTTCGCAGCATTTTTCTTGTTTGTCTCTGACATCTTCTTACTCTTTTCCGATGTCTTGTGGGCCACAAATGCGGGCCAGTGATCTTTGATCTTCTCATATTTGCCGATGAATTCTGGTGTCTTTTTATTTTTGACAAACTGGTTCAGCTCTTTCCTCCACCTCCTCATTAGGGTTGCCATCTTCTTAAGAGCACAAGACTTGATTAATTCCTCTTTAACTGGCTTCTCCGGATCCTCCTCTGGCGGTAGGGTGAAATTTGCCTTCAGCTCTGTCCAAAAATATTCTTTCTGCGTATCATTGACATAAGACACCTCAGGGTCTTCCTCCTTAGGCTTATATCATTGCTGGATGCTGATCGGGATCTTCTCCCTAACAAGAACCCTGCACTGAGAAGAAAATGCCTTCCTTGTCCGGATGGGTTCAATCGGTTCGCCGTCAGGCGCGATTTCTATGATCTCAAACTTTTTATCCGAGCTCAACTTTTTCTTCGGGCCTCGTCTCCTTACCGAAGTTGTGCTCGATCTGGAGGGCTAGAAATTATAAGGAAGAAAGACGAGAGTTATTAATATGTGTACATATACCAAAACAATGGAAGCATCAATTAACTAGTCAGCACGGGCTTAACTAATATATATATACCTAGCCGGGCTCGGTTCGGTCACCGGAGCAGTCAGCACGGTCTCCTTCTTGTTCCTCCATTGTGTCACCGGAGCCATCATGAACATAGTCCTGTTCTTGTACCGGCATTAATGGGCCGAAGCCATCATGAACATAACCCTCTTCTTCACCCTGTTCTTCCAGCTGAGAAACAACGGTGTCGAGGAGAAATGACGCAACTTCATCCATTCCATTTGAGATTATGTCCCTCAATATCGCTTCTGCTTCTTCGTCTCGGCAGTGCTCCATAGTTTCTGCAAATATTTACAACATGTTTATATATGGTACAGATGGAACTAGTGGCAAACGTAGAACTAGCCAGCTAATCACAATCAGGAATCATGTTAGTGGCCTCGACGCTGCTTCTCTAGGGTTTGGGGTCGCCTCGACACAACAACGCTTTGAGAGAGTTAATTTATCGGGTAGGGGCGCGACGGGAGGGGGTAGGAGACCAACATCGTTTTCTCTCTAGGGTTTGGGTGTCCTCGAGAGTTTTGGTCGAGCGAGAGGGCCGGGGGGTATTTATATCGACCGCCCCTCATGTCGAAGTTATCTCGAGGGGGTTATATCGACAACGACGCGACAACGACGAGAAAGGAAAATAATTAAGGAAAAGGAAGAAAAGAGGAAGAAGGAAGAAGGAAGAAGAAGAAAAAAAAGAGGAAAAGAAGAAAGGAATAGAGGAGAAGAAGAAAAAATAGAAAAAAAATTCTATTTTTTCTTCTTCTCCTCTATTCCTTTCTTCTTCTCCTCTTCTTTTTCTTCTTTTTTCCTCTTCTTATTTATTTCTCCTCTTCTTCCTCTCCTCTTCCTCATCTTCTTATTTTCCTTTTTCCTCTCATTCTTTTTCTTCTTCTTTCTTCCTTCTTCCTTCTTCCTCTTTTCTTCCTTTTCCTTATTTTACTTTAAATTTCTCCTCTACACTAACCTAAAATGCACTAATCTAAAATCGATATCTACTAACAACTTAAAAAAATAATACATATATGAAAAAAAAGATCATCATATCATCAACAGAAAAAATACTATTTTTTTCTAAAAATCCATCTTTTGCATATATACATCAACATATATATACACTAACCTAAAATGCACAAAAATGCTATCGGAGAGGGGGTATATCGCCCCCCCTCATGTATCCACATACATACATATATACTTACATATATGTATAAATTTTTGCATATATAAAGTTTTTCTAAAATCTAACTTTTGCATATATGAACATATATACACAGAGAACATGTACATATATACACAGAGAACATATACATAAAATGCAGAAAAAAATAAGAGGAAAGGGCGCCGGCGGCCGGACCGAAGGCGGCGGCGTGTGGTCGGAGCGACGGCGACGGGGTTGGGGAAGCGGCGGCGCGCGCGGCGACGACGACGGGGTCGGGGAAGGGGCGGCGCGCGCGGCGACGGCGACGGGGCCGGGGAACGGGTGGCGCGCGCGGCGACGGCGACGGGGTTGGGGCAGGGGCGGCGCGCGCGGCGACGGCGATGGGGTCGGGGCCGGTAGGGGCGGCGGGCGCGGCGACGGTGTCAGGGCAGTGGCTCGGCGGCGGCGACGGCGAGGTGGACCAGCCTGACGGCGTCGGGGCAGGGCTCGGCGGCGACGGCGACGAGGAGCTGAAGGCGTCGGGGCGAGAAGAAACAGATGGATTTTGGCGAAAACTGCTAAGTGTTGTATATATACGAAGGGCATTGGTCCCGGTTCATGGCACCAACTAGGACTAATGCACCCTTTAGTCCTGGTTGGTGCCACCAACCGGGACCAAAGGCCTCTTTTTCGGCAGCCCAAAGAGCGGGAACCGTCGGCCTTTGGTCCCGGTTGGTGGCACCAACCGGGACTAATGCCCCCCTTTAGTCCCGGTTGGTGCCACCAACCGGGACCAAAGGCCTCTGTGCTGCCCGCCTCGGGGCCAAAGTTTAGTCCCACCTCGCTAGTCGAGAGGGGCGCGCAGTGGTTTATAAGCCCCACTGCCGCACCCCTCTCGAGCTCCTCTCCACCACAGGCTTTCGGGCCTACTTGTTATTGCTTTGCCTGATGGGTCTTCTGGGCCTACTGCGGGCCTGAATCCTGGCCCATAATAGGGATTCTAGTCGTATTCAGGCCGTGGGGGCCCAGTAGGAGGCATTTTTTTTGTTTTTTTGTTTTCTTTACTTATTGTTGCTATATTTATTTTTTCAAGTTTTTTTCTTTTGTTTTCTGCATTATTATTTTTTTGTTTTTTGCTTTATTTTTTAATTGTTTTTGCTTTTAGTTTTAGGAAAATTATAAACTTTCTGTTAGTGCCATTAGTTTTCAAATTTGAAAACACTTCTTTTGTTTTTTTGTTTTCTTTCTTGCTTTATTTATTTTATTTTGTTTCTACTTACAACAAAATACTTATTGTTGCTATTTTTAATTATTACGAGGGCCGAACCATAAGACATTAAAGCATTTCAAATGAACTATGAAAAAGTTAAAAGTTGACATGGTATCATAAATTGACCCACATAGCATGTGCATGTACAAAACGGACAATGGTATCATACTCGTCAGTTACAAAGTTGGCATGGTATCATCATAATAGTTGTGGGAGAAAGTCTTCACTTTTTCTTCGCTTGTGTCATTTGCTTATTGCGCCGTAACCATGGATAATCTTCATCGTTTATCAGGATGCTGGGGTCAGCCTTGACTTTGAAGAGAGGAATTTCATGAAACTTTTCATAATCTTCAGACATGTCTGTCTTGTCCTCCACTCCCACGATGTCCCTTTTTTCTGAAAGAACTATGTGGCGCTTTGACTCATCGTATGATGTATTCGCTTCCTTATCTTTTTCTCTTTCTCGGTCTGGTAGACATGTCCTTCACATAGATAACCTGTGCCACATCATTGGCTAGGACGAACGGTTCGTCAGTGTACCCAAGATTTTTCAGATCCACTGTTGTCATTCCGTACTGTGGGTCTACCTGTACCCCGCCTCCTGACAGATTGACCCATTTGCACTTGAACAAAGGGACCTTAAAATCTACTCCGTAGTCAAGTTCCCATATGTCCACTATGTAACCATAATATGTGTCTTTTCCCCTCTCGGTTGTTGCATCAAAGCGGACACCGCTGTTTTGGTTGGTGCTCTTTTGATCTTGGTCAATCGTGTAAAATGTATTCTCATTTATCTCGTATCCTTTCCAAATCAATACAGTCAAAGATGGTCCCCTGACAACAAGTACAACTCATCACAAACAGTGTTGTCACCTCTGATACGTGCTTCCAATCAACTGCTAAAAGTCCTGATGTGTTCACATGTAATCCAGTCGTCGCACTACTCCGGGTGTTTGGAGCGCAGACTGTTCTTGTGTTCATCGACATACGGGGTCACCAAGGTAGAGTTCTGTAGAACTGTGTAGTGTGCTTGAGACCAAGAATATCCTTCCCTGCATATTATTGAGTCCCTTCCAAGCGTGCCTTTTCCAGTCAGTCTCCCCTCATACCGCGATTTAGGGAGACCTATCTTCTTAAGGCCAGGAATGAAGTCAACACAAAACCCGATGACATCCTCTGTTTGATGGCCCATGGAGATGCTTCCTTCTGGCCTAGCGCGGTTACAGACATATTTCTTTAGGACTCCCATGAACCTCTCAAAGGGGTACATATTGTGTAGAAATACGGGGCCCAGAATGACAATCTCGTCAACTAGATGAACTAGGACGTGCGTCATGATATTGAAGAAGGATGGTGGGAACACCAGCTCGAAACTGACAAAACATTGTACCACATCACTCCTTAGCCTTGGTATGATTTCTGCATTGATCACCTTCTGAGAGATTGCATTGAGGAATGCACATAGCTTCACAATGGCTAATCGGACGTTTTTTGGTAGAAGCCCCCTCAATGCAACCGGAAGCAGTTGCGTCATAATCACGTGACAGTCATGAGACTTTAGGGTCTGAAACTTTTTGTCTGCCATATTTATTATTCCTTTTATATTAGACGAGAAGCCAGTCGGGACCTTCATACTAAGCAGGCATTCAAAGAAGATTTCCTTCTCTTCTTTGGTAAGAGCATAGCTGGCAGGACCTTCATACTGCTTTGGAGGCATGCCGTCTTTTTCGTGCAAACATTGTAGGTCCTCCCGTGCCTCAGCTGTATCTTTTGTCTTCCCATACACGCCCAAGAAGCCTAGCTGATTCACGCAAAGGTTCGTTGTCACGTGCATCACGTCGATCGAAGAGCGGACCTCTAGATCTTTCCAGTAGGGTAGGTCCCAAAATATAGATTTCTTCTTCCACATGGGTGCGTATCCCCCAGTGTCACTCGGAACAGCTAGTGCGCCGGGACCCTTTCCAAAGATTACGTGTAAATCATTGACCATAGCAAGTACGTGATCACCGGTACGCATGGCGGGCTTCTTCCGGTGATCTGCCTCGCCTTTGAAATGCTTGCCTTTCTTTCGACATTGATGGTTGGTCGGAAGAAATCGACGATGGCCCAGGTACACATTCTTCCTGCAGCTTGCCAGGTATATACTATCGGTGTCAAGTAAACAGTGCGTGCATGCGTGGTATCCCTTATTTGTCTGTCCTGAAAGGTTACTGAGAGCGGGCCAATCGTTGATGGTCACGAACAACAATAATAAAAGTAAGAAAATTATACAAGTATCTATATAAATATACAAGTAAGATTTTTTTTCCTTTCAGAAAGAAGATAAGAACAAGAGGCTCACCACGATGGTGCCGGCCACGAGATCGGCGCGGGCGATCGACGGCGGTGAAGACGGGGACGGGGTGACGGACCGCTAAACCTAGACAAATATTGAGGAAAATGGAGCTTGGAGGTCGAGCTTGGAGAGGAGAAAGCTTAAGTAGTGTGGCTCGCGAATTTCATCGAACACCTCGTGTGCATAGGAGGTGAGCTAGAGCACCACAAAGCTCTCCCCTCGCCGGCCACGAAAAACAGAGCACTGGGAGTGCTCTGCTCGCGGGCGAGGGGTAGATATAGGCAACTAATTGGCCCCAGTTCGTGCCACGAACCGAGACTAAAGGGCAGCGTTTGGTCCCGGTTCACTACACCAACCGGGACCAATGGTTGTGGGCCAGGAGCGAGGCGCATTGGTCCCAGTTCGTCCCACTAACTGGAACCAATAGGTCCAGCCGAACCGGGACCAATGGCCCACGTGGCCCGGCCGGCCCCCGGGGCTCACGAACCGGGTCCAATGCCACCATTGGTCCCGGTTCTGGATTGAACCGGGACTAATGGGCTGACCCGGCCTGGATCATTGCCCCCTTTTCTACTAGTGAATGCTGGTACACTGGAAATTCATGCACAAAATATGTACAGATTTATCATCAACCTGTCCTGGTGGAGAATAGACTATTGCTCTGTATTTCTTTCCTCCACTAACCTGGGTAGAAATCCTACATCCAGAAGGATAACATGAACTTTCTACATATTCATCTGACCATCACACTCTTCTTTTTGCCGACAAAGCAAACATGGACGTCTCTTAGGCCAATTAGCTAGCTGCTATCAAATTGGTTAGCTATTTTCTCTCTTTTAAGTAAGTCACGTCAGAGACTTAATGTCCACTTGGCCACTTACTCAAAGGGTGTTTGTTTCCAGGGACTTATTGATTTAGGGACTTAAAGAAGTCCCTATAAATCCCATCTAAACCAAACAGGAGGGACTTATAGGCACTTAAAGTGGGCATTTGGGACTTATGAAATAAGACTCTAAAGGAGAGTCTTATAGGGACTTATAGTTGTAATATGGTCTTATAGGGACTTATAAGTCCCAGGAACCAAACAGGTAGGGACTTTTTAGGGACTTGAGACTTATAAGTTGGGACTAAAGGAAGTCCTATGACTTATGAACCAAACAGGGCCTCAGAAGTTCAGTTGGATAGACAATTGTAACCTAAATCCAATTCAAACCAAACTGTCCACTTGGCTAATGGCCACTGCGATATCATCACACATACGGTTTCTGGTCCTAACGATGCACGCTGATAGGAGAAAGAAGTTGGCTCGTGGCGGACAATTGCCTATGAGCTCTGCTGACAATTTTGTAGTATATTACCTTTTTTTTGCTCTTCTTTTTTTTTTCCTCTTCGATCGTGACTCTTGAGCGGTAAAAGTAAGGTGGTGTCCTTTCCTTGTTTTGCCAGCAGTTCTCTATAGTGTAGTTGACAAATAATACCTCCTGTACAAAAGGCCATTGAGCTTGTAATTTTCTTGAATACACTAGAACAATCCATCTAGATCTGCATAAATTCTGGTGACAACTTACAAACGGTAATTTTGTTGTTGTATAGATGTTTTGTTTTTTTAAAACGGAGGCATAAGATTTGCCTCATCCATTAAATAAGGGAGAATAGAGTTTAGAGCTTTACAATACACTCATACACGACATGACGGTTACTCATGGAAAATTATATGCACTAGTCTTTTCACGCATGCGAAAAAATTTGTTGTATAGATGTGGGTATGTAATTTTCTCTCACATGTAGCTATGGCTAAATTTTGATTGTTTGTAGAAAAGTTATTGTATGGGTCATCCACATTAATGTTTGTAAGTAAGATGGAGATATTTTAGAGCAACTCTAGGAGAGTCGCCATATCGGGCCAATCGGCATAATAGCCGCCAATATGAGGAATATTCTGGCCCAAAAGTACTCTTACAGGGTCGCCATATGATCCAAGTTATCATATTTATGGAGCGCACTTCATATCTAGCTCGCGAGCCTCCATATTTGGAGGTTGGAGATGTTGTATTGGAGCGCGTGCCATCCGCCAATCGCACAGGCGGCAGGGAAGTTACAGACCAGCCTCCTCCTTGCACGCATAGCCCGGTCAATGGTGCGACCATAGTACGGTTGCCGTTTCCGCTCATGCTAATGTTGCAGCTGCATTTCCATCAGGAAGAGCACCAATTAATGTCCCCCACCGCATTTCGCACTAGCACGCGGCAAATCAGCACATATTTCCCACCAACATGCGGGAAATCAGCCCCTGTTTCCCGCTGGAGCGTGCCACCTTCGCGTGTATAAAAACCCCCATCACCCCCCATCATTGTTGCCGCCACGCTCACCCCCAAGCCCCTTTGACGCAACTTTTAGTGATGGTGATGTCAGGTGGAGAGCTGAAGGCGAGAGGAACTAACAGAGAGTAAAATGGCAGTGATCTGCCCATGGGCTACTTCCATGACTTCTCTCTCACAACTTGGCCTGAAAGTATGTATTTACCTAAGTCGATGGTTTTTTGTTTGTTTGAGAAGCAGAGTATAGACACGGAGGCTCACATACATGTTCACACACTCATTGTACATGTATACGCATCTCTGGGAGACCGAGCCGCGCCTTGAGATTGACTAAGTCACCAAAGACGCATCGTAGTTAATGGACACACCATACGGTGAAAGGGTAGCACCATAAAGCCTGAAATAAACCTAGGAAAGTCTGGCAAACCGTGACAAGTCTAGGACCTTAACCGAGATGTGCAGGTTCCACCCAACTAGCCATCTAAGTTATGCTCAGTCCGTAGTTGAGTAAATGTTCTGGTGTATAAATTATGTACAAGTTGACCACAAAATGTAAAATTGTTGGTCCAAATACTAGAGTGTGGTAGGGAGACTAAAATAAATTTTGGACGCCGACTATGATAGACAATCCCACAGAACTGAAATTTATGCAAAGGGGTGGCTAAATGTGGATGAAAACTGAAATTTATTCCTTTTGAGAAAACTAGTCACAATAGTTTGATCTGTTCCACAAACTTGTGCTGCGTCTCCTACCATATGGTACGTACATATACATCAAAGATGATGTATGTAACATGTATACACATGCGTGGTATACAAAACCATCTCTTCGGCTATTTAGCGATTCAGGTCCCATGTAGGAGTATATGATGCCAGGTAAACATATTGTTGTAGAGAAACTGCATCCACCGTGGCCTCTCTCCCGTTAATGATGCTGCGGATCGGGGCCACCGGGGCTCTTCCTCTTAGAGCCGGCAATGTCAACGTCGCCGTCCGCCTGGACCATCTCCTCCCGCAACACCTTCCTCGCAAAACGGCCTCTCGCCATGGTCGTCGCAGCCACCGTGGCGCCTCTCCCGTGATCCCATTGCCGGCCAGCCGGCTCAGCCGCCAGGAAATGGGAGGAGAGAAGCAGGAGCGCGCACACGACCAGCACCACACCGCGGAGTATGCAAGCTTTTGCCATGCGCATGCAAGCTCAGGAACCTGTACCTGCAATCTACAGCAAGTGATCTGCTCAATGCAAATGCCACGGCAGCCCTGCGAGTGATCGGCAGGTTGAGGCTCGATATCTCAATGCCTGAGCTGAATGCATGGGATGCCCATTCCAAGCTGGAGCTGGCTGGTTTATATAGGCGTGTGCTTGAAGAGCCCGTACGAAACTGGTGTAGCACTACAGCGACGTGCACCCTCGAGATAAAGCATATCAGATCGGTTGGTAGTCGTTGCTAGGTCGTTTTTCCGTTGTCCAGTGCACTTTCCGCGGGTTCCACCAACCACCGGCCCCAGCGTGCGATAAGACGGCCGGCGAACTCCGAAGTGGCGCCCGACCGGTATGGTCGCCGGAGCCCGGCCGGTGCTGACAATATATTAACAAGTGAAGATCATGTCGATGCTGGTATGGTAATGGAGTGGCTAGCACTGATAGGTTGGATATAATATATGTTTGGTTTCTGTTGCATGGCCTACGCCGACCTCCCGTACGTGCGCTGGCCCTTGCTTCGACGGAAAGCTATCTAGGGCTAAGCTCGACCTCGTGCAGCTAATGGCCGTGGATCTGTACGCTCGGCGAGGTGTGGATTAATTCGGTTCGGCCATGGCGGTTTGACTTGCCAATTAGTTCACAGATATTTGAAACATTTTCATCATACGGTTCACAGGGTGTGCGTGCTGGATTTGCTAAGAATACATACAATACATGGAGTGAATTGCATAAAACCACCACATTGATGCCTAAGTTTGCATAAAACTCCGGTATGCGATTTTTTGCCAGAAACCACAGATTTTTGACTTAATCTTTTGCAAAAAAAAAACTTCGGTTGACAACTTTGATCCATTTGATGACGATTATGACAGATGAAGCCCATCATTTGTAGACATGGTGTAACGGTTCACGATAAACGACCTTAAACGGGCTCTTTTTGCCAATAACTCCTCCCCATTTGAAGAAAATCTCCCTATAAAAATTTCCTCACGCCAAAGCTGTGGACACGCTCTGCTTCATCAACGCCAACGGCGTCACGGGGTTGGACGAGGGCGTCCGCATGGACCTCTCCAGTTGCTTCCTCATCGGGGAGAGAGCTGGCAGCAACATAATCCATCATGCGGCCAATTGTCGGGCTACGGCCGCGTCCACGCGCCAACCCACCCCCGACTCCATGCGCCTCGCCGCCCCCCTGACCGTGCAGCCGTACTTCAGAGGCGAGGAGCGGACGGAGTCCGAGCTGAGGTTAGATAGTGTGGCGCCACACGCCGGAGTGATGACCGGCGGCGTCACCTCTGCTCGCCCGCCCTCGTCCTTTGGGACTTCCTATTGGGTTGCTCGCACGTCAAGAGCTCCGGCGCCAGCGGTCGCAGTGGAAGCTCCTCTTTCACGAGCTTCTATACTCCGGTCGCAGCTGGTTGGGATGCCCCTGGTGGATGGAGAGCTCCCCGTCTCGGACTCCATGGTGGTCATCCCACCGGAGGCCACCACTATGGAATCCTAGGCTCGGGTGCCGATCTTGATCGGTGGGGCGCCCTCGCACCACCGCCTGATGCAGACGTGACACCACCGGCCGACGGTCATGCGCCGCCCCCTTCCCCCACCAGGCGCGGTGGCCATGGCCGGCGACGAGACCCCATGTTGCGTCTGCTGCAGTTCTGCATGACTTGAAGCTAAATGCGTTTTGGACTTTTGTTTGAAGGGTGTCTATGCAAAAATAGCTGGACTATTTGGTAAATTCATATCACATCTTGTCTAACGTCTCCTGGGACCAACCGCCTAATTAAATACGGTCCTGCGTGTCATAATCAAGGTTAAAATATTCAAAGCGATCAATCAGTGTTTTTGCAAAAGATTAGACCGAGAATCAGTGGTTTCCGGCAAGAATTCTTAAACCGGTGTTTTTGCAAACTTAGGCATCAATGTGGTAGTTTTATGTAACTCTATGTTCTTCTCTGGAGAAAGTTTCTGGAGTTGTTTACATGATGAAGTTGATGTTATTAGTCATGTTGAGATTCTGCTGTTCCTCCTCTTCTACTTACTGGCAGATCTTGTAACTCTTGTTGTACAATGTCTATGAGCTGAATAAATTGGTACCTGTTGGTGCCTTGCTTGGTTAAAAAAACACATGGGCTGGATGCGTGCACCAGCTATTCAAATGCATCTGTGTCCTTTTTAAAGAAATAAAATCATTTGAGCACGTGTATCACTGGACTGGATATGTGGAGGGTATTTAGTAGTGGCACGTTGGTCATTCCATCTTCCTCCCATCTAGAGCCAGCACACCCGGCAGCCCCACCCGTCGCCACCACAACTGCCCAGTTCCATGAGCACCTTAGTAGGTGCGACCGATGTTCAGGGGCTCGATCCCGGAGCACACTCCGGCATTGAATCGCAACCGAGAGAGTGACCATTTCCTCTGGAAGGACTACTTCGAGACCTCCAACCCGCTTTTCAAACACCACCTATTCTGGCACCGTTTTCATATGGCTAGACATGTGTTCAACCGTATCCGGGAGGGGATGGTGGCATACAATAACTATTTCGGGTGCAAGGAGGATGCCCTGGGAAAGATTGGCTTCTCCTGTTATCAGAAATGCACTGCAGCTATTCGGATGCTTGCACATAGAGTTCCCGGTTATCTCATTGATGAGTATGTCCGAATGAGCGAGTCCGCGTGCGTAGACTCCATGTATAGGTTCTACAAAACTGTGATATCAGTGTTTGGCCCGGAGTGCTTGAGAGAGCCAAATGCTGCAGATACAGCCCGGTTGTTCGCGATGAATGCCAGCAGGGGATTTCCGAGGATGCTTGGTAGCATAGATTGTATGCACTGGGAGTGAAAGAACTTCCCTTCTGCTTGGCAGGGGCGGTCTAGGGGCCATGTGAAAAGGTTGCACTGTCATACTCGAGGCCGTGGCTTCACAAGATCTCTTGATTTGAGACTCTTTATTCGGCTTGGCCGGATCTCACAACGATATCAACGTGCTTCAATGATCTTCGGTGTTTGCAAGGCTTGCGGAAGGAAACTGCTCGGAGGTCAATGTTGAGATCAATGGCTACAACTACAACAAAGGATACTAACTAGTTGACGGTATCTATCCTTAGTGGACTACTCTTGTAAAGAAAATCCCCAACCCTGTAGGAGAGAAGAGGAAGAGATTTGCCCAAAAGCAGGAGAGTGCTAGGAAGGATGTGGAGCATGCGTTGTGTGTTCTTCAATCTCGATAGGGCATCGTTCAGTACTCTTCTAGAACTTGGAGCACCAAGAATTTGCGGGAGGTGACGACTGCTTGCGTGATCATGCACAATATGACCGTAGAGGATGATCGCCTGGAATGTATCTATGACCAAGGGTTTCAGTTTCACGGTGGAAATGTTGTGCCTAAGCATGGAGGAGCAGCAATATTTGCGCAGTTCACCGAATTTCATCATCATGCGTGATTGGGAAACTCAAGTTCAGCTGCAAGATGATTTGGTTGAGCATTGTCAGCAGAGCTCATAGAGAATTGTCCGTCACGAGCCAATTTCTTTCTCCTATCAGCGTGCATCGTTAGGACCAGAAACCGTATGCGTGCTGATATCGAGGTGGCCATTAGCCAAGTGGACAGTTTGGTTGGAATTCAATTTAGGTTACAACTGTCTCTCCAACTGAACTTTTGAGTAAGTGGCCAAGTGGACAGTAAGCCTCTGACGCGACTTACTTAAAAGTGAGATAGGAGCTAGACAATTTGATAGCAGCTAATTGGCCTAGGAGGCGTCTATGTTTGCTTTGTCGGCAAAAAGAAAACTGTGATGGTCAGATGGATATGTAGAAAGTTCATATTATCCTTCTGGATATAGGATTTCTACTCAGGTTAGTGGTGGAAAGAAATGCAGGGCAATAGTCTATTCTCCACCAGGAGAGGTTGTTGACAAAGCTGTACATATTTTGTGTATGAATTTCCAGTGTACCAGCATTACTAGGGGCATAAAAGTTATTGTACTTTTCCACTTGCATTTGGCAGGTTTGACCATAACAATATCAATCCATATTTTATGAAAAAAAAAGGAAATCCAGCCTGTGTGCTCAGCATCCACAACTCCCACGAGTGCTTGCTTATTATCATCGGACATGCATGCACAAGAAAACAGCAGCAACCTTGTGGGCGTTTGGGTTGATTAAATCCTGGTGAAAATGTTGCTGAGATCTCAACTGATTGCTAAGTCAAACGACCGGCGCCATTAGCCGGACAAGATCGAGCCTAGCAATATGAAATGATAGCTTTCCGTCGAATCAAAACCCGACATTTCCGATCAGTGCCAGCTACTCCATTTACAGGGATCCACATGAGCTTTACTTGATAATCTCTTGTCAGCACCGGCCGAGCCCTGGCGACCCTATCGCGCACCACTTCGGAGCTCGCCGGCCGGCCGGCCGTCTTATCGCACGCCGGGCCGGTGGATTAATTTGGTGGAACCCGTGGAAAGTGCACGGAACAACTCGGAAACGACCTAGCAACGACTAGCTACCAACCGATTTTGATATCCTTTATCTCGGGCGTGCACGTCCCTACATTTTCCTAGCAATAGCACGTACACTAGCTACTTTCTTTTGTGGAAGGTGCTACAATAGCTTCGTACAGGCTCTTCAAGCACACGCCTATATAAACCCGCCACCTCCTGCTCGGAATGGCATCGCATCGCATGCATTCTGGCATTCACCCACCACATATCTGTCTACTCGATCATCACTCGCAGAGTTGCCGTGGCATTTGCGTTGAGCTAGAAGATCACTTGCTGTAGAATATTGCAGGTAGGTTCCTGAGCTTGCATGCGCATGGCCAAGGCTTGCGTACTCCGAGGTGCCGCGCTGATGGTGTGCACGCTCTTGCTTCTCTCGTCCTCTTTCATTGTGGTTGAGCCGGCTGGCCGACAATGGGATCATGGTACAAATAAGGCCGCGGTGGCGGCAATGACAGTGGCAACAGGGCGTTTTGTGAGGAAGGTGCTGCGGGAGGAGGTGATCGAGGTGGACGACGACGGTGTCGTCGACATTGGCGGCTCTAAGAGGAAGAGCCCTGGTGGCCCAGACCCACAACATCATTAACTGAGGTCGAGGTCTCCTTGCATGCAGTTTCTCTACAACGGCATCATATAGATGGGACCTGAATCCCAAGATAGATCGATCCATCTAGTTTGTGCTCTTGTCTAGATATAGCGAAAGAGATGGTTTTGTTTCCCAAGCATATATGTATACATGTTACATACACCATATAGTAGGAGACGCAGCACAAGTTTGTGGAACAGATCAAATGTTGTGACCCGTTTTCTCAAATGGAATAAAATTTATTTTTTCGTCTGCATTGTGCCACCCCTTTGCACAAGATTCAGTTCAATGGGATTGTCTATCATAGTCGGTGTCCAAAGTTTAGTTTTATCTCCCTGCGACATTCTTGTATTTGGATCAACAATTTTTCATTCCGTGGTCATCTAGTACATAATATACACCAGAACTTTTTGTTAACTGCGGAATGAGGATGGCTTGGATGGCTAGTAGTAGTAGTGGTGGAACCTGCTCATCCAGCACGGTTGGTTGCACCTTCCTATATTTATTTCATGCTTCCTACTGCTACTCTTTCAGTGGTATAGCATGCCCATAACTACAAGGCGTCTGTGTCCAAAAATTTTGTCCGAATTTTCTGATTTCCGTCTGAAATTCTCCGTTCAACACCGGTATAATGTAAGCCAGCCAAAATTTTGGCCCTTTTTTAACTTGTGGACCGGCCTATGGTGGAGCATTGGTCGCGCATGTGCCCGGTATACGACTGGAGCCTCGCAACCCTAAAGCGTCCCTCCACTCCTCTTTGTAGCCGGCGGCGGCTGCTGGCGACGCAAGCCGAGGGAGGTGAGGCAGCGTTGCCTCCTCCCATCTTTCTCCACCGGCAGTCCGCGTCTTCGTTCTTGTTCTCCTACTTCCCATCCACTTCTTCCATGGAGCGCTACCACAAAAGGAGAATGCTCAAACCAGGCCGTGCTATACTACTAGAGAACCAGATGCAGGTGCCGGCGTTGAATGCTTTGAAAGCTTTGCATCGTGTGTTTAAGCTTGATGACAATGAAAGACCAAGCTTGTACACTATGATTTGTATTGTTAATTCTGGAATTCGTTGATTCGGCTACAATTTTTCTTCCATTGAATGTGATTTTTGTGTACATTTCGGTTATGTTTGTTTGAAAACTTTTTGAGGAAATTTCGGTCATTTTTCATTGAAATTTCAGTCATTTTTGTTTCTAAATTTCAAAATTCAGTCTATGCTTTTCGTCCGCATTTTTCCGAAATTTCTCTAGAATACCGGATTCCGCCCATTTCGTTCTAACCCGGTAAAAAACCAAAAACGAAATCCACAACCTTTGGGTCGACTTAGTCAATCTCATCTATCGGGTCGGTATTCCAGAGCTGCTTATAGGGGTAGAATGTGTGTGTGTGTGCGCGCGCGCGTGCGTGCGTGCGTGCGTGTGTGCGTGTGCCTGCGTTTATATATATTCTGGTTCTCAAATAAAAAAAATAATGGACTTACCTCTAAATGCACACTTTCAGATGAAGTAGTGAGAGAGAAGTCATGGAAGTAGCCCGTGGGTGAATCACTCATTGTTTTACTCTCTGTCTGTTCCCCTCGCCTTCAATTCTTTGCCAGACATGACCATCAAAAAAAGTTGTGACGGAGGGGCTTGGGGTTGAGTGTGGCGGCAACGATGATGGGGCCGATGGGGATTTATGTACTCACGAAGGGGCGCGCTCCAGCAGGAAAACGGGCGCTGATTTACTGCGTGCTAGTATGAAACACGAAGCCATTAATTGGCGCTTTTCTCGGTGGAAATGCAGGTGCAACATTAGCAGACGGCAACCGTGTGTATGGTCATGCCATTGACCAGGCTACGCATGCAAGGAAAAGGCCGGGCTGAAACTTACCTCCTGCTTGAGCGATTCGTGGATGGCGCATGCTCCAAACCCACGTCCCCAGCCTCCAAATATGGAGGCTTGCGAGCCAGACATGAAGTGCCCTCCATTAATATGGTAATTTCGGGTAATATGGCGACTCTGTTAGAGTGTGTTTTTGAGTCAGAATCCTCGTATCGGCGGCTATTATGCCGATGGCCTGATATGACGACTCTCCAAGGGTTGCTCTAAAATCTCTCCATCTTACTTAGAGACATTAATGTGGATAACCCATGCAATAATATGTCCATAAACAATCAAATTTTGGCCATAGCTACATGTGAGAAAAAAATTACATACAACATCTATCTATAAAACAACAAAATTACCGTTTGTAAGTCATCACCAGAATTTATGCAGGTCGATTGTTCTAGTGGATTCTAGGAAATTACAAGCTCAATGGCCTTTTGTGGAGGGTCTATTTGTCAACTACATTATAGAGAACTACTGGCAAAACAAGAAAAGGACACCGCCTTACTTTTATCGCTTAGGAGTGACACAATCTACTACCAAAGAAAAGTAATACTACAAATTGTCAGTTTGGTTGGACTTGGATTTCGGTTACAACTGTGTCCAACTGAACTTCTCGGTAAGTGGCCGTGTGGACACTAAGTCACTGACGTGACTTACTTAAAAGAGACACAGTAGCTAGCCAATTTGATAGCAGCTAATTGGCCCGTCCGTGCTTGCTTTGTCGGCAAAAAGAAAAGTGTGATGGTCAGATGGATATGTAAAAAGTTCAAATTAACCTTCTGGACATAGGATTTCTACACAGGTTAGTGGAAGAAAAAAATACAGGGCAATAGTCTATTCTCCACCAGGATTTTGTGTATGACTTTCCAGTGTACCAGCATTACTACGGTCATAAAAGTATTTGTTCTTTTCCATTTGCATTTGGCAGGTCTGTCTATAGCAATATCAATCCATAGAGTTCTGCTTCGGTACAACCCGCTTCACAAAACGTATAAGGGCAGTATGGTCTTTTGAGAGGAACATATACCCACCTCCGTATGGTTTCCTTCCGGGACGCACACATACTTGTTGTTTTTTAGAATTGTACACATACTCGTTTGCAACAGCTGGCCGCCTCCCCCTCCGTCGTGTGCCGGCCCATTTTACACATTTTTTTTCTGAAGTTCAGAAAATGTGTACACGTATACGGGATTCGAACATGCAACCTCAAGGTTCACAACGACTTGTGATAACCAACTGGGACACGTAAGTATTGTGTTAATATGCACTTGTCTTTTTTCTTACTTATTGTTCGCTGGTCGGTTTTTTATTTTATTTTCTTCCTTTTTCGGTTTTAGTTTATTTTTCCTTTTTTTTCTGTTTTAGTCTAATTCGTGAAGTCACAAATCCGCGCACTTTTTTAATTTTTCTTTTCAAATCTCTGCGAACTATTTTGTTACAAATTTAGTGAACTTTTTTCAAAATCTCATGATTTTTTTTAAAATTCATGAGCTTTTTCAAATTCGATGACCATTTTTTCACAAATGATGAAATTTTTTTAAACTGAATGAACTTTTTCAAATTTGTGATTTTTTTTCTCAAATTGATGAACTTTTTTTTTAAAATCGAAAAACCTTTTCAACTTCTATTAACTCATTTTCAGTATTGGTGAACTTCCGGTATCACCAGTTCATGCCGTCATACCAAGTTGTCTTCGTTTTTCACAAGTTTTGTATTTTTTGGAGTTGTCTCGGTGAAAAAATGTCGATAAATGGTCGGGCGTGTCGCACCATGCAAACGATGTCCGAATTCATTCAAACCAGGCATGAATGAATATCATGGGCACACACCCTTGATGGCAAAATTTGGGGTCACCCGTCACATGTCCAACAAAAAACCATGTTACACAGAGGGTGTTCGGGAGTTCAGAAGGGTCCGTTTGCGAACAACTGATCTTTTACATCCGTCAAATGGCCCCAATTTTTTCCCATCACCTTGTATCATCAATTCATGCTACCATGCAAAGTCGTTTTCGTTTCGACAAGTTTTGTATTTTTCTGAAGTTTTCTCGGTGAAAAAAGGCCGATAAACGGCCAGACATGTCGCAGCGTGCAAACGGTGTCCAAATTCATTCAAACCAGGCACGGATGCCTACCATGGGCACACACCCTTGGTGGCTAAATTTACGGTCATTCCTCACATGTACAACAAAAATCCATGTTAGACAGAGGGTGTTCGGGTAGGCCATAGGGGTCCGTTTGTAAACACATGGTATTTTACATCCATCAAATGGCCTTAATTTATTTCCATCACCTTGTATCACCAATTCATGCCGTCATGCCAGTTTGTTTCCGTTTTCGACAAGTTTAGTATTTTCTGAAATTTTCTCGATGAAAAAACATCAATAAATGGCTTGACGTGTTGCAACGTGCAAATGGTGCCCGAATTCATTCAAACTAGACATGGGTACCTACCGGACAGGCACCCTTGGTGGCAAAAGTTGGGATCATTCCTCACATGTACAAAAAAACATGCAAGACACAGGGTGTTCGAGTCTATTTGTGAACACTTCGTTTTTGACGTCTTCAAATGCACTTTTTTCCGTCACCTTGTATCGCCATTTTAAGCCACCATGCCAACTGGTACTCCCAAGGACAAGTTTTTGATATTTTTGAATTATTTTGGTGAATAACAGCCTATATGATGGCCACACGTGTCGCAACATGCCGAAGGTGTCATAAGGCCTTCGAATCAGGCATGGATGCCTATTATGTCCATGCCAGGCTAAAAAAATCCATGTCAGGCCACTGTAAAAAGTTAGGGTCATTTATCCATAGTGCAAAAAAACACCTGTTAAGAATAGGGTGCCGGAGTAGCCCAGACGGCTGCATCCGTGAGCACATTGTTTTCTTAAATTCAATGCTTCTGTTATTTCAAATATGAAATATCCATAATTACGAATCAACATGATATTTTGATGTTCTAAAAATTTATTTTAAATTTATCAACAATTTTGGAATTTCAAATTATTTATGAAAATGTTAAAATATTAACAATTTTATGAAAATTGCTAATAAATTCAAAGAAAAATAACAAACACATAAATAACTAAACTCAAAGGGAAAAATGAAATTATGAAAGAAGGAAAAGAAAAATAACAAACAGATAAAAATGCGGCAGCCATGGCCCAACACGCTGTCAGGTGCCTATTGGGCCAGCTCAAGCATGCCACGCTGGGATCCCTCAAAAAAACATGCCACGCCGTTGCCTACAAGAGCTGGAAAAACGGAGTTTAGACACGAGAAGTAAGTTGTCCTGCTTGGTTACTGCTTTGCGTGTTAGAGCTGGAGGTTCTCTGTTCGAACCGCGCTATGAGCATAGTTTTTTGTAACCTAATGAAAGATTAGCCGTACGTATTTCTACGTAACGCGTGGACAAGTAGCCGAAGCTTATTTAGAAAATGACCATCATACTTTTTATTATGAAGGGGTACGGATCAATCTGAGCCCTTCATGTGTTTAGGGGTTGTACCGAAGTGTAAGTGCAATTCATATCATATGAAAGAAAAGGAAATCCGGCCAGCCTGTCTGCTCAGCATCCACAACTCCACGAGTGCTTGCTTAATTATTATCCTCGCACACGCATGCATGTCCAACGTCAACCCACACGATCGACTGGATGTCACCAGAACATATCCAGTGATACACACGCACATTTATTTGGGAGCGGCTATAGGTCAATCAAGTGAATTTCACGATGTGGTCAGTCGATTCCTACAACCAAGAAAAGGAAAACTGACAAAAGAAAACCAACCGACTCAAAACTAGGGTCAGTGGATCAGCTCAACAAGAAACATATCATTCGGCGTTGTTTTTCTGTTTCTTCCGCCTTCTGCAGTCCAAAGCTAAACGGGCTAGAACCCGCTAAGAAAGAAAACCCACCCACTCGAACGGAAATCCAGCCTGTGTGCTCAGCATCCGCAACTCCACGAGTGCTTGCTTGTTATCCTCGCACATGCATGCACAGGAAAACAGCACAAACCTTGTGGGCGTTTGGGTCGATTAATTCCTGGTGAAAATTCTTCGCAAAAAAAAAAATTCTTGGTGAAAATGTTGTTGAGATCTCACCTGATTGCTAAGTCAAACGACCGGCGCCATTAGTCGCACAAGATCGAGCCTAGCGATATGAAATGATAGCTTTCCGTCGAATCAAGACCCAGCGCACCACAAGGAGCTAGCTACCGGATGCACGTACGGGTGGTCGGCACAGGCCATGCAGCCAAAACCCGACATTTCCGATCAGTGCCAGCGACTCCATTACAGGGATCCACATGAGCTTTACTTGTTAATCTCTTGTCAGCACCGGCCGAGCCCCGGAGAGCCTATCGCGCACCACTTCGGAGCTCGCCGGCCGGCCGGTCGTCTTAACGCACGCCAGGCCGGTGGATTGATTTGGTGGAACCCGTGGAAAGTGCACACGAGTCAAAAAAAAATTGTGGAGAATAGATGATTGCCCTGTTTCTCTTTTCTCCTCCAATACCCTGATTATAAATCCTGCATCCAGAAGGACATATAGTCTGAGCTTTCTACTTATCCATCAAACCGTCACACTAATCTTTGTGCCGACGATGCAAACATATCCCCTGCATGAATACATGTAGCTCCGCTAGTGTTTATATTATGAGACGGAGAGAGTAGTTGTTGCTCGTTGTTTTTGCGTTGTCCTGTGTGCTTCCCACAGGTTCCACTTCCACCAAATAATCCACCGGCCCCGCCGTGCGATAACATCGAGGGCTGGCCGACCGGCGAACTCCGGTCAAAGTGTCGCCTGATAGGGCCGGTCGCCGCCCCTGGCCAACAGTACTGGCAAGAGTAAAAAAAGGGTGTATCTCGGCGAGAAGTGCGTCGAGCGGCATCGACGGCAACAGCAACTTCGTGATTCGAATCAGAGAAGCGTGCTAGTTAGAGTATAGACGAACGTTAGCTATCGTATATGCATATTGGAAGGACCATGACTGACAGCATAACCTGACACAAGCAGACAAGCCGCAGGGTCTGTGCAGCACGGGCCCTCAATTCATTTTATCAGGCAAGACCATAGTACCTGCAAAGTGCAGCAGCGGCCAGAGGTTGCCCAGTCCGCATATAGTATCATAATTATATATATATATATATATATATATATATATATATATATATATATATATATATATATATATATATATATATTTGAAACAAGGCAAAAGACTTGCCATTTTCATTCATTAAGGAGAAGGTTTAGACATAAGCCGCAAAGCGGCAAAAAAGGAAAACTACTCTCGCGACATTAGAAGGCTCAAATGCTTGGCTCCCGCCAATGCCCAAAGATGGGCTTCCTCTTTGATTTTACCGACGACGATGTAGGTCGGGGCAGCCGTGTTGCAAAAAATTCTTGCGTTCCGTTCCTTCCAGATTTCCATGAGACAAGCATCATAACCGAAGCAATGGCCTTCCGGCTTTGACCTCCAGCACTCACCGCCTTCTGCCAACATGATCGGACTGAATCTTCATGCCTCCACAACATTGGTGAGTGGTCTTGAATGCCTAGCCAAGCAGTGATATCGTTCCAAACTCGTGCAGAAAATCTGCACTGGAAAAGAAGGTGGACAGCAGACTCCTGTACCTGCTTGCAAAGCGGGCAAAGGCCGCAGTTAAGCCATCCTCGCCTAGCTAGGTGATCAGCCGTCCAAACGCGGTTCTGAAGAATTAACCAGGCAAAGAATTTACACTTTGGAGGTGCCCACATCTTCCAAATCGTGGCCGTATTGGGACTGAAGGTGAGACTAGCAAATTGGGCCAAGTACGCCGACGACGCAGAGTACTCCCCGCTGGTTGTGAATTTCCAAGAAATAGTGTCTTGTCTATCGTGCCTGAGGGTAACGCCGGAAATCATCTCCCAAAGAGAAGCAAACTGCTGAATATGAGTTAAAGTGGGGCCCTGTTGAATGTCTATTTGGCGAATCCAAAAGTTGTTGTCAAGCGCCTTGCTCACCACGCATGCCTTTCTTTTTGATATCTCAAAAATCTTGGGCGCAACATCTTTGGATCGCAAACCATGAAGCCAAGAGGATTCCCAGAATTTGGCCTTCGAACCATCACCAATGGACACCCTAGTGGCCGCAGCAAAAAGATCCTTGTCACCGTCAGAGCAAGGTGTTTCCATTCCAGTCCATGTTTTTTGCGGGTCGGCCCACTCAAACCACAGCCAACGGATTCGTAGAGCGGTGGCGAGTTTCTCTAGATCCAGCACACCCAGTCCTCCATAGATCTTGGGCTTGCAGACAAGGTTCCAGTTAACCTTACACTTGCCTCCTGACACCTTTTCACAACCCGCCCAAAGGTAAGCTTTCTGCCTGACAAAAGCTTCCCCAGCAGATAAATCAAAGAGACTACACAACAACCTAGTACTTTTTTGCCAGCTTTTCAAATTGCCATGAAATCAGATGGAAACAAGTACCAGAAACAAAATTTTATTACCACAAATTGCCATGACACACCATTGGCAGTAACAAATCTATCAGATTTTGTGCCCGAACCTGGCAGTAAGTAATTTTGAACATTCATTCTTCCAGTCAATCCCTTTTTTCCGATCATTACCACACTGATACGTGTGCACTGGGCAGGACGGCGGACGAACTGATTAGGACGAGAGAAGATGGAGGATAGGAACAGCACAGCCCATCTGCAAGACTCCGTCTCCCATGCAACTTTACAGAAAACAGTAGCTTGCTTCCCGCGGACAAAAACATATATGTACCTCACTGCACGCTCTGCAGACAGGTCCCTTTTGCGTCAGAAGTGTACCCCACAAGACCGACGTGGCCAAGGGTATTCGCATGTATCGGCCGATGTATGTCCACTTTCCCCATTTCAACAAATTTTAACGCACGGATCACCTCGCCTGGATCACCGGTTGGATAGGTGTGATCAGCTGCCAGGAAGGCCGCTCTTGTACTCCCTCCATTCCATAATGTAGTGTCTATAGATTTTTCCAAAAGTCAAACTTTGCTAACTTTGACCAAGTGTATAGACAAAACTGTCAACATCTACAAGACCAAACATGTACATTCTGAAAATATAACTCATGATGCATCCATTGATGTGCATTTGGTATTTTAAATGTATCTACTTTTCTCTATAAATACGGTCAAAGTTGTAATATTTAATTTTTAGAAAAGAATTATAAACACTACATTATAAGACGGAGGGAGCATATCGGCAACTAACGATATGTTAGGTTTCCGTTGCATGACCTGTGCCGACCGGCCTCCAGTGCGCTGCTCCTTGTGCTTCGACGGAAAGGCTAGTGCGGCCGCCCGCGGTTTGACTTGCCAATCAAGGGCGACCGAGCCAAACACGATCCGTGTGTGTGTGTGTGTGTGATCCAGATCCACTCGGGAGCAGTAAAGTGATCTTCCTTTTTGTATTATCTATATAATTAAGTTAGTGGATGCACGAGCATGGCCGTGCCGTTTAATACGGACAACTGTCTATATGCGATATCTCTCCCTAGTACATTGACTGGATTAAGAAAGTGAGTGTGGGGTTCTTTTTTTTCTTTCTTTTTTTGAGTGTGGGTTAGTAGTGCTAGCATGCATTTTTTTTATAATGCGTACGTTAGGTTAGCCACAATGATGAGTAACATACACTAGTAACATACACATATTCCTAGACTATGTTACTACCATCATAATGGATAGTAATATAAGTGTGGTAACATGCAAAGACTCATTTATTAGGTTATAGACTCATATTGCATTGGGACATGTGATGTTACAGTAACTAACTAAGTTACTATAACTACCTCTCTCCTCATGAACTCGCTGCCACATAAGCAAATTTACTGAGTTGGACTCGATGTTATTGCTGAAGTTACTCTCATTGTGGCTAGTCTTAGGCCCGGCTGGACTGCCAGAAGCTCCGGTCATATCTAGCGTGTTTGAGAAGTCAGACATGGCCTTAAGGGTTGTTTGGTTGCTATCCCGAGAGGAATTTGTCTGAACATATTGTACTGCTATCCTATTTATCAATGCAAAGATACGCAAAGTTTTTGCATATTCACGAAAAAAAGAGCAAGTTGGACAATTGCCTGCACCTTGTTTGGTTGCTGCCTGAGCACCATTCGACCAGCCTGACCTGAGCACCTCCGGCACGTAGTTAGCCGGAGCCAGGCCACCAAAATAGGAGGCCTGACTCAGGCGGAGCAATTAACGCGCGTGCATGCACTCTAAACTACTCCTATGTGAGTATTATTTTAATATTTGCTCAGGCTCAAAGAAGGCTTCAAGGATGAGCCAAACAATATTTTTTCATGCTGCCTGGCAGGCCGAAGTCATGGGAATCTCTAGCGCCTATCAGACACTCAATTTTTTCAGGCAAGTTGCTCCGGTAGCGAACCAAACAGCCTCTACTCTGGGCTAACATAAAAAAGAAGGTGTGGTAATGGCTGAAAAAGCTGCATTTGATGATCTCCGCTAGACCTATGTGTTGGTCACTGCGATTCCTACTACGCCTCGCCTCTGGCGTCCGCAGGTATGTTCCCACCCATTAGAGTGTTCCGCACACTCGGTCGTCGCGTTTCGCTCGCTCGTCAATATAGTTTGATTATTTTTCTTTTCCTTCGTTGTACACTGGCCGGTCAGGTCCGGTTTTATTTATTTATTTTTCTTTCTTCCTTTTTTGGTGTTTTTCTTTTACGGTTTACATTGGTTTTTTTATTTCCTTTATTTTCTATGTGTTATCTCCACATTTCTTGTCAATTTTCTTTTATCTTTGGTATTTTTTCATTTCTCGTTTTTCTATTTCCTTCGTTTTTGTTCGTTTTTCTATTTCCTTCGGTTTTGTTCAGTTTTGTTTGTTCTTATGAAATATTTATTTCATATAGGTGTAACATTTTCTAATATATGATTAACTTTTTCTGAACATTGTTCTTAATATGTTTTAAACATTTTTCAAATACATGTTGAAATGTATATATTTCAAATGATATCAACATTTTTTAAAGTTGCACCAGCACTTTTTTAACACTGCAAATCATTTTATTAGAAATTAAGTACTTTTTGCAATATATCTATTTTAGTTTTTTTAAATATAATAAAAGGAAAAATGAAACTAAGTGAAGAACGGTAGTCACAAAGCGAATGAACGAACATCGCTACTGGGCCGGCGCATTACCATGTCACTGCATGTTCATATTTAAATCTTTGTCCATTGATCGACCGTCAGTTCTCAGAAAACATGAATTTAAAATTATTTCAGGAAAATCACCATCTGTTTGGTAGGCCAACCACAACAAGTGTTTATTTCCATCGGTTCCTGTCCAAAATCGATGGCTTTTTATGTATCTCCAAATATGAACAGATGGCTTTTTGTTTCCATCGGTATTCGTACCAAACAGATGGTGAAACGCCGGAGGTATACCATCTGTTTTACACCATTAATAAAATCCAAATCTCCTTTCAAACTAGAATGCTTCCATATTTAATTCTGAGAATCTCATCATCTGAAGTCAATAAGATTTAGAACATTCAACTAACTTCCTTTCAGTTGTATAGAAGAATCAATTCTGAGAAATAAATTTCAGCCATTGCCAAGCCTTGGACGGGCGATGTGTGACAGTAGCAGGTGTAGTTGCATTCCACACTCCGCCGTGATGTTCATGTACTTCGGAGCAAAAAAAAAACACGGTGACATGAGAGTCGGGCAAATCGGCACGGCATGGCCAAGCGGCAAGCGCGCCACATACAAGGATGGCAAGAACCTGGGCTGCTAATGCTTTAGATGCCATTTCTTTTCTTTGGTATCTGCTTATGAGTGAGTGTACAGAGGGATCGTTCCATAAATATATACTCCCTCTGTTCCTAAATATATGGCATTTTGGTAGTTTAGGCGAAGGTCTTTATCAACATGAATGTGGAGGAAAGGAAAAGGAGGAATCTGTATCTTGTAGCGGTGTAGGTAGCTACTAGCTACTGCAATCTCGTAACTATGAGGCTGAGTTCTCTTCGGAGGAAATGTGAAGGAAATGTGGAACATCATCAAGTCCATGCCCCTTGACAAAGCTCTGGGGCCCGATGGCTTCACGGGCCGGTTCTACTATGTGTATTGGGACATCATCCAGAAATATTTCATGAGGGCCTTGGAGTACTTTCACCGGCTAGACACAAGGGGTTTGCAGCTAATGAACAAGGCCCTAATCACCCTGCTGCCGAAGGTGGATGGGGCTGCGGATATCAAGGATTTTCGGCCAGTTAGCCTTGTGCACGGTGCAGTTAAAATCTTTATGAAGGCCCTCTCTGTGCGCCTGGCAGATGACCTGCCACAGATGATCAGCATGCATCAAAGCGCCTTTGTTCGGCCCGATCCATCCATGACAACTTCATGATGGTTCAAGGGACCACGCGCAAGCTCCATGCCATCAGATCTCCTATAATCATGCTAAAGCTAGATATTTCCAAGGCCTTCCGCACGGTGCAGTGCCCGTCCATCGTGGAGGTGCTCACTAAGATGGGATTCGGGCCGAGGTGGATCGGATGGATATATGCGCTGCTACAAACTTCGTCCACATGTGTGCTTATCAATGGTGTTCCGGGTGCACCTATCTACCCAAGGGTGGGTCTAAGACAGGGCGACCCAATCTCGCCCATGATTTTCATCATCATGATGGAGGTGCTTCACCGTTTGTTCTCGCGAGCGGCTACGATCGATGGGCACGTTGGAGCCGTTGGCCAACAGAGCGTTGAGACAGAGGGTCTCAATGTTTGCTGATGGTGTTATGATTTTTATCAGGCCAAGAGAGGTGGAACTCAAGGCATGCGCACAAATCCTACAAGATTTTGGGATGGCCTCGGGATTGAGGGTCAACTTTCAGAAAAGTGCGGCCCTGCCCATCCGTTGCTCTCCTGAGCAGGCGCAGCTAACCCGTACCTTGCTGGGGTGCACAACCGGGTCCTACTTGGGTAGATATCTGGGTATACCACTCAGTGTCCGCAAATGTTTGGCCGCGTAGTTTCATTTTCTAGTGGACAAGCTAGCAAACCAGCTGCCAACGTGGCGCGGAAGCTCTTTACCAAAGAGTAGCAGACTACATCTTATACGACCAGTCTTATGCTCCATCCCCATCCATATTCTGATGGCATGGTGTTAGTAGGGTGAAAGGGATTTGATGGAATTGTGTTTTATTGCTTGAGCCTCGTGGGCATATATATAGGAGTACAATGATCTACTTGGAGTACAAGACAAGGCAGAACAAATTCTAGTCTATCTCGTCTTTCCTAATAAACATTATACTCAACATCCCCCCGCAGTCACGACGGTAGCGACGCAGACGGTGAGACTGGAGAAGAATTCGAAGGGAATCCGACGGACACCCCCCACAATCGTAACGGTCGATGCATCGCGGAGTCGTGGCTGGAGTGGAAACCGACGAGGTTGCTCAAGCAAGGCGGTAGCCCTTTGTGCCGTTTGTCGAGGTAGCCGAGAGTGTAGGTGGTGTAGCCTTAGTCGAGGTAGTCATGCGAAGAACGCCATGGTCGATGTCGAGTCGGGGTAGCCGTTGTCGAGGTAATCGCCGTGGAGCCGCGAAGAATAGCAGCGGCGGCGGCCTGGGGAGGAGGCGGTGGCGGCTAGAGAAGGAGCGCGGCGGCGGTGCTCGAAGTAGGCAATAATGAACCCGACAGTGTGACGAAGAACGACGCGGACGGTGACGTTCCCGCGTCAAGGGTGGCGGCGGGCGCATGTCACGAGGAAGTCAACGCGTGTGGACGGCGGTGGACCGCGGGCCGCAGTGTTACGGTCCGAAGGGGCGACGCAACGTCGGCGGGCAGGTCGGGGCGACGGCGGCGAAGACCTCAGGGCAGTTGCAGGGATCGCGTGCCACGCTCGCTACGGCCCGACGGGGCGATGCAGCGGCAGCGCGAGGGTCGGTGCAGCCTCGGGGACGGCCTGGAGCGGACGGCCTCGGTGCGGCGGTTGACCGCGGGCCGCGGCACTACGGCCCGAAGGGGCGATGCAGCGGCAGCGCGCGATGTGGTGCAACCACGGTAACAGCCTCAGGGCGGCGACAGAGACCACGTGCCGCGGCGCTACGACCCGTAGGGGCGACGCAGCGGCGGCGCGGATCGATGCAGCCACGAAGAAAACCACGGGGCGGCGGCGTTGCGGCCTGATGAGGCGACGCAGCGGCAACCCGTTGCTCGATCGGTGAAGAAACACGTTATACTCGAAAATAATCTTCATGAGATCCTCAAAGCTGCGCGTAGACGGTTGATCTGACCGCAGACGGGACGAGCGAGAATCCAAAAGACATGAGCTGAAGACGAAACACCCGCGACGGTGCCTCTGCACGGGTCGGACGTGGCATGAGGACCGCAGTCAGGCTTGCCAATAGCACTCAGCCGGCCGGAAAAACGCATGCCACGCGCTGCACGGGATGCATGCAACAGCGGCGTGGATCCAGGTGGCCTGGTGGACAGGCGCTAGCGGCCGTCCACACCAAGCGGCTCGCACGCGCGCAGGACGGAGGGCCAGTATAGGACGCGACCGGCCACCGTACCAATGCATGCGTTGCAGCTGAGTGAAGGCGAGAGTCGTCGGCGGTTATCCGGTAGAGGCGTGTTGTAGATGACGAACTGCGGTGGGCGACGTAAATCGATCGTAGATCGGAAAACCAAAAAAGAAAACACCGATCAAACGGACCGGCGGAAGAAAGAAAAAGCCGGATCAACGATCGGGAAAAAGACTCTCTAGGGCAGCCGGTCAACACGACCGGCGGACGAACCCTAGGTACGGACTGCGCAGCCCCCGACGGCGGTCATGGAGGCCGACCGCCCCGGGGGCGGGGCGCGGGTGCGAAAGCGGCGGTGGATAGGGTTTAGGATCGATTAGGCTGATACCATGTTAGAAGGGAGAGAGGGATTTGGTGGAATTGTGTTTTATTGCTTGAGCCTCATGGGCATATATATAGGAGTACAATGATCTACTTGGAGTATAAGACAAGCCAGAACAAATCCTAGTCTATCTCGTCTTTCCTAATAAACATTATACTCAACACATTGGAACTCTCTGCCAAGACTTTATTAGCCATAGAGAAGATTTGCATAAGGTTCCTTTGGTGTGCACAAAGGGAGGCTAATGGCGGCAAGTGCTTGGTGGCCTGGGAGTAGGTTTGCATGCCGAAGTGGGCCGGTGGCCTAGTAATTCCCAACCTGAGATGGCGAAACCACACACTTCAGGCGCGATGGTTGTGGTTACAACGCATCGATGATCAGCGACCATGGAGGGATCTTGACATCTCTGTGTCTGGGGAAGCGAGAAGCATTTACAATGCGGCAGTACATGAGCACTTGGGCAATGGCAACAACATCCTCTTCTGGGAGGACCGGTGGATTTGTGGCCAACGTGTGCAGGACCTGGCACCGGCGATCCATAATCTGGTTCCGCCAAGGGTGAGGTCCACTAGGACAGTGATGCAGACCATCCAGGATAACACATGGGCTCGGGATATCAAACTGGCTGCTATACAAGCCAACGAGGAGTACCTGCAGTTGTGTCGCCGGGTGCAAGAAACGGACCTGCAGCCTCACGCGGAAGACAGGATAACGTGGGCTTGGGAGACATCGGGATCATACTCCGTCCGCTTGGCGTACGCTGCCAATTTCGCTGGGTGCCAAGTCGCGGCATATGCGGACGTCGTTTGGCGACAACGTGCGCCGCATCGGTGTCGATTCTTTGTTTTGCTTGCATTGAGGAATAGATGATGGACTTCCGACCATCTCATCAAGAGGGGCCTCCCACATCAGTAGGCATGTCCGTTATGAGGAGACCATTGATCATATACTCCTATCTTGTGTGTTTGCCCGCACAGTGTGGGGGTGGATTTGGAAGGCTCTCCGGCGTATGGACCAAGCACCTACGATATCCGACAACCTGCTCGACTGGTGCACAACACGGCAGCTCAGCCAAGGCCTACGAAAGGACCTCAAGGCAAGCTATGCTTATGGGAGATATGGATCATAGGAACTGTGTTGTGTTCGAGGGTAAGACACCATCACCACAGCAGGTTATCACGAGACTCCACTCCACCTGACCCCCCGCGCCGTCCTCCCCAGGGCGGCTCGGGCGGCGACCCCTTCCCCCGGCCGAACCCCACTTCCGCTACTCCCTCTCCCTCCCGCCGCCGCCAAAAGCTCCTGCCGGGCAAAGCCCGCTCAGATCTAGCGGCGGCGGGGCTCGTTCTTCGCGCAGAGCGCCCATGAGCCGGGGGAGCTCTGGGTGGCGCGGGCGGCGCGGCGTGACTCCGGCGCGCGTCACTTCTTCGAGCGCGGTGGCCGGGGACGGTGGGGGTGGGTGCGCTTGCGGCTCCCTCCCGCTGGTCTCCCTCGAACCGGCGACTCCCCGCTGCGTTGGCGCCCGGTGCCTCGGGGGCGTCGGGGATTTGCTGGTTTCGGTTGGGGGTCCGGCGGAGGTGCTCTGTGAGGCGCGGGGTGGTGGTGCTCGCCCCTTGCCTGGGCGACGTGCCTGCCGGCTGTGGATTTGGCTTTGATCCGATGGGGGGCGGGCGGGGCATGTCGGATCCTGCCGGATCTGGCCTGCGGTGGACCGGATCCGGTCATGTGTGGCGGCGGGGCTGCAGTGGCCCTTCTCTGTGGCAATGTGCAGGGGGCAGTGCTCCACGACCTATCGGTGCTTCTAGGAGGTGGTATTCTCACTTGGGCGAAAGCTCTGCTCCTACCGGAGCCGGCGACGGCGACGCCTGCGGGCGCCGTGTACCTCCGTGGAGGCGGCGCTGTCATGGTGAGTGCTCCTCCGAAAACCTGGGGAAACCCATGTTCTAGGTTCTCCTGGAACGGGTGATGGCGGCGCATTTTGTGTCGCATCCCTTCTTGAAGGCATCATCTAGGTTCGGCTCGGTTCGTCTATGTGGGGGCTGCCTGCTGTGGGTTCGATGGTGGGGGTGGTGCGGCCAATTTGGGGTCGACGATGGTGTGTGCCTTGTTGGTGAGGAGGTGGTGCTCTGTCTGCGAGATCGTGGCTCAGCCATGCGCCGAAATGGGTCTGATTTTCATCCGAAGCCGGGTTAGCGGGGTCGTTATCCTACTCAATGGATCACCTCGTTCCCATATGGCACCTCTACCTCTGCGGGGCGCTGTTGGGTGGCAACCAGCCGGCCAACATTCAAGGCTCTTCTCCTTGCTTGGTCAGATGAAGGTGTAAGTTGAGGTCCTCCTCGCTGGTTGTGCTGATGATATTTGGAATGGAGGTCGGTGGTGTTGGTGCGTCTGGCTTCGGATCTTCGAAAGGCCTTCTTCTGTGCGCTTTCCTCGGCGGGTCTTTCGGAAGTTCGGCTGGATGTGTGCGTGCGTGTGTGTGTGTGTGTGTTTTGGTTGTGTCTCCTCTTGTTTTCCCCGTGTATTCTGGTTCACTTGAACCTATCCTGTATGGAGCTGCGAGGCTTCTAGACAAATTCGATGGAATATATTCAGGTGGTTGAGCGGCCCCCCCTCCTCCCCCGGTGAAAATTTCAAAAAAAAAAAAAAACAGCAGGTTATCACCAACATCAATCGTGAGGGGAGGAACTGGAGGATGGCGGGCCTTCTCAAAGGCAACTTGGGGTTTTTCTTTGGGGAGATACCTAGGTGGGCAATTTATGAGTAGTCCGTGTTGAGCTAGGTGCCACGGTGGATCCTGTTCTTGTAAACAGGTGTTCTTGTAACCTTGGTGGAGGCCTCTACCCCTTATTTCTTCTATCAATATATGATATGCACGCTCGTGCATATTCTAGAAAAAAATGATCTAAGAAAAAACACAGGTCAGCCCCAATAGGCAGAGAAAAAACAGAACTGATCTGACTTCAAAAAATAAGCTTGATACTGAAGTTCAGTAACTCGGCTCAGTGGGTATGATATATGTAATAAAACAACTGTGTGCAGTCAAAATATCGCTGGCATTGTGTTAGAAAATAGACTAAAATACGCATATACATTTATTTTAGGATGGAAGAAGTACTTCACTAATTCACTTCTTGTTTGTACTGCTGCTGTAAACATATTCACCCTGTAAACATGAAACTTTTCATAGTATATTATCATAAAATTTGCATCTACTATCTCCTATAACTTATGAATTCAATTTGTGGATGGTGGGTGGTGTTACATTCTTCTGTGGGACATATTATAATGGTCTAGATTACTGAAAAATCTAAAAAGTTAATTTCTGGAATTACTGGCCCAGTGAACTGCATGCATGAGTTGGGCTGAAGGGGGAAATTTACATGGTCGTCTAGGGAAGGCAAGGCCCAACTATATATATATATATATATAGGACACCTATTTTGTACTCCCAAGAGTACATACTCCCACCGCCTTAACGGATTTAGTTAGCACACAAACCGGCTGGGAAGAAAAACTAAATTGATGCATGCAACTACCACACGGATGCATGCATGTGCTCGATCCTACAAATAAGGGATTTGGTACGGCACGCCTAATCCATATGGATATACTGTATATCTTCATTTTTTGAGGGGGGTATATACTGTATATCTTCAACTTCAAGGAAAAAGTGAACGTGAACAAACTGTATATACTCCTTTTGCAGTGCAGTATATACCACGAGCTAATCTGTATGAATGCTAGATGCATGCAGTATGTATATACACGCTTATTTTGTTGGGAGTATATACCACTTTTTGCCAATGGAGTATATGCCTCATTTTAGCCATATACTGCTTTTGCTATAATAAAAAAGGTATATACTGCTTTTAAGGTGAGGTATATACTTAGTCACCACTCTGTACTGTATATAGCGCCTATAAATCTCAGTTGATATGTACTGTTTGAATATACTGATCATCCTGCAAACTAAGGAATAGTATATTAATTACTGTTCAGAAATAAGTATCAAGTCCAGCCCCCCCCCCCCCCCCCCCCCCTCCCCCCCTCCCATTTTTTATCTAGTCCTAGTAACAACCAACAAGAGTAAAATGGTGATACTCGTGTAACTTAAAAGAGGTATACTCTCTTCTGAAATACAACATTATATAAATAGCAAAATCAGAATACATGGGTCGTTTGAAAATATATATGAACAAGGGTAGATACTCCACCCTGGAGCATATCATGCTCCCATTTTGTACAACTACTGATCTCCAAAATTATGGTTGAATTTACCCGCAATTTTTTTATTGCATCACAAGCTTTACAAACAATCTGTAGTATGTTAACAGACATCTTCAAGAAATCTCAGGTTATCCCAGTTATCTCGCAGGTAGATGTGTTCCGGATGATGAAAGTAACTATGGTTGTCCTGTCGGCCGCGTGTAAAACCACAACCATCGATGTGACGTCGTAGCAGATAGCTAGTACGGCCCTCCGCCTCCATCTTGTTCACCATGCAGTGGGTATATTATACTGCGACAATTCAACATTAATCACAACGGATGCATGCAAGTTAATAAAACGAACTGTATTTACGTACGTCGGTGCTTGACTTGATTTTTTTGATTAAGTAAACGTGATATATTCCTCAATGATGATTTGGGAGTAGCAGCCCATTGGACCATGCATGCGCCGCCGTATGCCCGTATCCCACCAATGAACCATCGCCGCCATCGCCATAAATAAAACCTACAGATCTTCAATCGTGTGAGTGTACCTGTCAGGTTGATCAGTCATGAAAACAAATACTTCTATACACCTGCGGTATCTCGCCAAACATGGAACAGAAGGATCGTCGTGGTGGCCGCCGTTGCCTGCATCGTCGAGCCGCCGCTGGCCATATCTCAATCTCCATCGTTGAGCCGCCCCCTGGCGTGAGCGTCTGCATGTTGGGTCTTGACGCCGTTGAGTAGCTGCTGCCCGCGTGTTGCGCGAGGACGTCCGTCAAGCTAGCCACCGCGGGCCGGCGATGCCTTTTCTACTACAGGTTATCTCCATGTAGAATCTGCTCGGGATTCATACCCAATGGAAATAAAAAATGAATCCCTATTAACGTGGATGGATAGGTTAACACATTTTCAAACCGGGCGCGAGGACTCATAAAGTACTAAAGTAACAAATAAATTAAAGCGTGAAGCGATATATTATGAGTGGATAATTTGATATGCAAGGTATAAAAATAATCTTTAGTATATCTTGAAATCTCGGAATTAAGGATGCTAACCTGAAATAAGACTAATATAAAACCCATGAAGAAAACTTATGTATAAACAAGTCCGGGCGACCGCATGGGTCGACGACTACAAATTATTTGATGATGTCAATAGCTGTAGATTTTCAGCCAGAAATATGTTTGTATCCATCGTGTATATAAAGTTTGAAAGAAGTTTATATATTTGTTTTTTTTTCTGGCACATTTTATGGAAAAACGTGAAAAATTGCAGGTACATAGTCCCTTTGATAATATATACCCAAATTTTCTTCAAACTTTACTTGACCCGTCATTATACTTTTTGACGATGATGATATAGATAACTTTTTTCAGAACTTTGTAGTTCCAAATTATATTTCACATGTTAATTAGTACTTGATCTTGAGAGGTGTTCACGAATTGAGCTTCCACAATTGTATTAGTTTGTCATGTATAGATCACTTCTCACATGTTCGTGAATGCACTCTTGAGCTTCGTTTTTTCTTTCTTTCTTGTAACACCCTGTTACGCCTGGCGGGATCAAGACTGGCCCCACAGAGCAACACTAGTCTTTTCTGTGTACTTTTGCCCTCACTCATGCGCACCCGGGAGCAACTTCCCGGTCAATACCCATCCTAGAATTACCCCAAGCCAAACACGCGTAACTTCGAAGTTCTTTTCGAATGGGCTTCGAGAAAAGAAGGAATTCTTTGTTGATATGAGTAGTCTATCATTCCTATTAAGCCAGGCTCCCACATACACCCCCAATCAAAGGAACCGACATCCTCGTCGGCCCATTAGGAACGTTTCGTCTTGGCACACGTATGCGCGCCCAGTCCGGAGCATGTTCCATGCCATGTGCCACAACGGGCCATACACGCCATGCGCCACATACCAGCGCACCTGACTCGCGCATGTTCGTGTAACCGCAAGGGTCGACTCTGATACCAATTGTACCGCCCTGTTACGCAAGACGGGATCAAATCTGACCCCATAGACCAACACTGGTCTTTCTTGCGCACTTTGTCCTCACTTGTGCGCACCCTGGGCCAACTTGTTGTCGGTCACCCATCCTAGAATCGCTCCAAGCCGAGCACGCTTAACTTTGGAGTTCTTTTGGAATGGGCTCCCGGAAAAGAACAAATTCCTTATTGATATGAGTAGTCTATCATTCCTATTAAGCCGGGCTCTCACAATTCTACTCTTTTTTTTAATTTCCATGAAATTCCACTTTGTAGTTCTTGCGTTCGGCAGCTTCTGATGTCACTTTCGGACTGCCTGACTTCGTTGCGATCTATGAGTGAATTTCATGGTTTTATCTATTGTTAGGTGATCATTAGAACCTTGTGTAGTTGTCCATCGATGGACTAGTACACTAGCGGTTAGGGCGCGCCATGGCGCGCCTCTTGAAAGAAATTTTGGGCATTGCCAGCTCGTATGCGCCCTTTTCATTGCTTCTACTGAACATTAGCATATTTTAGTACGGCTGATTGATTATAGTCAATGACAATGATAGTAATTCAGATATGATACTAAAATGACAATTGGACTGCTAATTATATCAGATTCAGTAATGCAGAAATAAAGCAAAAGATATTTATTACAAGTAGAGGAACATCTATTCAGTGCACAACCATGAACAACTGGTAGTATAGTTTCTATAACACAGAATTGATCTTATAAAAAGAGAACAAATAGTACATCAAAAGTGGATGCCCAGACAGCTGGTAGCATATAACACAAAATTAATCATGTTGGCTACACTTGACTTCTTACCAAAGTGAGAAAATAACACATCAAAAGCAGATGCCCGAGTGACATTGTCCATTTCAGGCAGGTTGAAAAGCTCGATTAGCATGGGGTGGGTGTTGTCATGGCGACAGTATCATTGGTTGCATGGCGTCCGTTGGACATCCAACTCGGGGGAGTACTTCTCATTTTTTTTAGATATAGTAAAAATGTTACACGTAACCACAAGCAGCGGTGCCAGGTGGTACACACCCCTTCCACTTTCCTATTTCTACTTTGTATGAGACCGAAAGTACAGCACTGCAAGTTTTTGACTTGAACAATAAAACATGTGCATATCAACCGACGGGGACTTACATGAGCGATAGCATACATTATACTGGTTCAAAAGCAACGGCCAGGTCCACATCGCGCCAGGATTGGGCTGGCTACCACGTGGTGTTGCTGAATGAGATGAACCGACCGAATCCGTTCATGCGTGATTGCCTTCCGCCCTCCGGGAAGCTCATGGTGTAGGTTTTCTTCTTACCCACCTTGGTGATGGTCAGCGTTGATCGGCATGCCGCCCGCCATGGCAGTGGTTGTCACATTATTCCTTCCACTGCCGCATAAATGAGTTTATTCTGCTGGTTTAGTGCAAATTGAACCTAATGACTGGTAAAAACCAAATCTATAGACTATAGTGGATAAATAACATACGCTGAAATGAAGTCAATACAAAGTATAAATATTTTAGACAGTAATGCCTGCAAAAAGTTAACAAAACAGAAGTGTGTGATAGCTCTAATTTCCACTATAAAAGGGATATCCACATGCACATGTCAGACTCTGTAAAATGTGCATACTTGTATTAGATCGTCCATGTGGTATTCCTCTAAGCAAGCTATCTGTTTTGAACTTCTCCAGTCCCACAATAGAACCTAAAATCAAGCAACTTGAGTGGGACTCGGCCTGAATAACATCACGAAACCTCATCTTTTTTGCTATAACAGATGACATATGAACTAAAACCACAAATTCTGATAGAAAATATATTTTAAGGGAAACCTGAACTATGTTGGCAATTATTAAGGAAATCAGATGTGTAGGATAATTCATAGCTAGTTTGCAGCCCTAGCTGAGAGATGCAACTCGCCTGAGCTTACATCCCTTGCTTTACCCAGAAGTCTGGTGTATACAACACAGAGATGAGTTGGCAGAAAGTTCATCCACATGTTAATTAACACCTAACCAATAAAAATGCAAAATTTGAAGTATGTTTTGCCGTCCTCCTTTTAGCCTCGCTTGTTAAATACTTTTCCCTAATAAAGTTCACATGTTAACCAACACCTGGCCTACCAAATACTGCTAATAATGATCAAATCGAGATGGCAGCAAATATTCTATCAGGGTTACCACAAAATGTTGAAGAAATAAAATTCATGCAATGAAGGATGACATATTCTGTTGATAGTTTGAGCTATCCAATATTTCTTAGCATTCTGTTTTGAGATTTCAAAAGAAATATATAGAAATGCATCAAACAAAAGGGTTGATCATAATATCTCCAAATTTCTACAAACTGTCGCTTTTACTTACCTTTTACCACCACTTATTGGGGATGCATTGCCACTAAGATTGATTACTTCAGGCAGGGTCATAACATGGCACCTATATTTGCTCAGAAGAGGATAGTGCATCATTTCTCTAATCAATGCCCCATTTGTGAGAGATTTGATCATGGCCATGCCCTGTTAAAACGTGTATGGCATAAGCGGAGCATATAGGGCGTGAAATCAATTAAACCCAAAAGGTTGTTGTAGTATTCAGATAAAGAAAATTAGTGCAAGGAGAGGAAACTTAGATCATACCGAGTTTACCCCAAATGTTATTGTAAATCCTACTCTTGATGCAACCGTCTGTTCAACATACTAAGATGGGTTGAAAACGGAAGTGATCTTAAATACATAGGGATCTGCAGATGTAGTCTAAGAACAGAACATGTAAGAAAATTAGTAGACCAAAGCAGTAAAATTTCATTCAGGTACCATCCTCTAAGCAGTACATATCTGGTTCTATCAACTGACTTCTCTGTAATAGGATGCCAGAAATCACTATCGAATCACATGAATTAGTTTTCAGCAGAATGTATTTCAATGTTGAATTCTCACAAGTAGTTAAGATACATAATTTTGCACGATGTAACCTCCTGTTACACACTTTTGGGCACCGCCACATGGCAACCCTGTCACAAACGGCTAGACATCAAAAGGGCATCTGGATAAACCTACATGGCTGAGAAAGTCCAAGGCTATTTTTTAGGAGTTATTTCTCCCTAAGAAAGAAAATTTATCAGACCCATATTGTTAGGATTTAATTTGCTATGAATTTATATATATACACACACGAAGAGGTAGATTGTGATAAGAGAACATCCAGAAGTAATAATACAGAAACTTGCTCTAGATAATTAGCTAAGAGCCTTACTGTATGCTAGGGGTGTAGCCAAAAGAATAATCTGGTGCATGGTTGCATGCTCTCACAGGATGGTAAAAAGAGAGACTTGGTATTACATAGCATCTAGAGAAGGATGCAAAACTTTGATGAACATTTAAACAGTTGGTACCTGCACAGCCAATGGTCTTGGCTAGTTCACCACATCAACTGCACAAGGCCAATAGGAGAGCTTCCATCGGAACAGAAAACTGATATCCTGTATTCATCTTTGCATTGTGAGCTTTATTCCTCTCAATAAAAGACACAAAATTCTGTATGTGTTTTTTGAAATTGAGGAAGTCCAACTTGACACCCTCATTCACATCACTTTTCTGCAACAGCAAGAAATTCAACTGATTGATTTCTTCGCATCTGCTTTGCGTTTGTATTCATTAGCTTTGGCTGCAGGTTCAAGTTGATAGGTTCGAAGTTGGGGATCAAATTTCTCAGCTGGATTACAACCTCCTGGGGTATGCACTGTCAAAAGATTCACTTTGGTTAGAGTGAGATATACACTTCGCCGTTGGTGGGCATTGAGTTGCACGTCATTTTGCTAGATTGCATGTGTACCGATGAGCATTAAAATCAGCAATAACCATAAGAGATTCACCTGTAGGAATATACAATCAGCACAACAACGTGTAACAGCAGCATTGCAAAACACACCAAGGGAGTTCAGTAATACCTCAACTGAACTACAGATTAAATCAATGAAGAAATAAATAGCACACTCAAAAATAGTTCACCATAAGAGATTCACTTGCAGGAATATGCAAGAATCAGCACAACATAATAAATATGTAAAAGCACTAAGAAAATATCCCTAAACTGAACCGAGAGAGTGAGCGAGTGACAGCATACAACACTAAGCTATAGATAGATGTTTATGGTTTCAGCATATCTTGCTGTTTGCAGTCACAAAGATCAAACAGAAATACAGGCAGCATCCGGATGGGGGTATTGAATCAGTGGTCTAACTATGCTGTCCCTAATGTCGCTCCAATAGCAGTGTTGCCTCCACTCCACGCAGTCCTCGTATCCGTACATCTCAAGGGGCAGTGGATCCAAGGGAAGTGGAGGCAGAGGAGCATACCTGGCCACAACAGATCCCAAACCGGTGCTCCCCCTGGATCGAATGGCCCTGCTACACGGAGGCCGGAAACAAGGCGATCTGGTCCTCTCCATCGCGTGGCCTCCCAGCGCCGCAAGAGTCGCATCAGCTACTGCCACTGCATCTGGTCCGCCGCGCCCACGCCTTCCTCGAGCGCGATGGTGGCGATGTTAGTAGCACTGGCGTCGGGCTCGCCACCGATCTTGCCGTGCGTGGCAACGATGATCCCCACATCGTCCTTCACCTCGTACCACAACGATTGGTCAACCCAGAGAAGGAGATAGGAAGTCAAGGAGGAGGGGGCGGCGCAGGGCTGGTATACGGCTAGGAGAGAGGAGCGGGGAGGGGGAGGCGCGGCGGCGGTGGGACGTGAGAAAGCGATGCGGTTGCGTGCGGGATTGAGGCTTGCTTCATGATTTTTTTAGACATGCTTTGTGGGTAAGGAAAATCACAGGGAGGAGCGTTTGACTGTACGTGGGTCAGTCACAAGAGCGAGGTGAGTGTTGTAAATAACCTGCGACAGTAAAACCTGAGGATGTGGCACGCGCGAGCGTTCGCCCCTTCTGCACACGTTAATGTTTTTAATTAGAAGGCGAGCTAACTGAGCCTTCGACGAGGTAGGAAGACAAGTTGGTCTCCCATGCTGTTTTTGGCGAGCTAGTACATAGTACTCCCTCCGTCCAAAATTCTTGTCTTAAATTTGTCTAGATACGGATGTATCTAACGCTAAAACGTAACTAGATACATCCGTATTTAGACAAATCTAAGACAAGAATTTTGAGAAGGAGGGAGTACAAATTTGGATGGATGATCTTATCGTGGTGAAAGTTATATGGTCCATGAACTGATCATCGGAGATTACTGTACATCCTCAACATTACATGTGTAGACCTCTCCACATTCCATGCATGCACATGTCAATAAATTTCATTGTTGATGATTTAATTTAGCATTATTGAGTCACCTACACTACTTAGAACTAGTAGAAGGCCCGTGTGTTGCTACCGGCTACAATGCAACCCCAAAGAAAAAATCATCTATGTCATCTCATTAGTGAATGACTTCCTATATTCCTTTTTTCTTTCACAATTACATGTTAACCACATACATTCAGGAATTGTACAAACTCTCAGATTTTTAATATAGATATTGTTCTTATTAAATGGATATGTGTGGCAACACACACTTCAAAAATTATGTGAGCAATCATTATGTCTAATTAGTGAATTTTATTTTGTAGCTCATGTTTTTCTTCATGATGTACCAACAACCAAAATAAAAAAGTAGTGCATTCGTAAAAACCAACATATGTACTACTAGTGTAAAAAAACGTCTTACATTATGGGACGAAGGGAGTACATGGAAATTCTCCTCTTGTGAAAGACTTGTCCCATACGCCCTACAACCTAGTTAGTTGTCGCCTGACGGAACCAATGGACATCATCTACCACAACTATATGAGGCATCCTTGCTTACGACGAACCTACATAAGATGAAATTAATCAACGAAAGCTTCATGCAATTGAAGCTTGATAATCACAAAATGCATGACTACTTTATAACAGAGCGTAGGTAACTACAGATTAGAACATATCATCCTTGGCCTATGCTTTTTAACTAATAATCACTTTACTGTCCTCCGTGCTGATACTAACATGGTATAACTGCATAATAACATATAGATTTTCTAAATTGCATAATTGAAAACAAATCATAAACTATAGGCAAAAGAATGATGGATCAAGCATTACATATTTGACATAGCATGTGACCTTTATTGACATGCATGCTAGTACTAATCAAGAAATATGTGTGCCTTAGGACCTACTACCGGAGTGCTCTTGTGGGCAGTTGCTAGTGGTCGACATCTTATCATGAAATTATATCATTCTTCCATTTAGTTTTTCATTTTAGTTTGCATTTTCTTCCTTTTACCTATACAATTGGCATGCTCGCGCCCTTCCTTTATCAATGAAAACCAGTTCTCATGTGTATTTTCTATGTTACTTTCGTGTGTGTATTTTTTAAATATGGTACATGAACTTAAATCCTAAGGTTCAATAGATCATATATGATACAAGGATAGAAACATGTACAACCTCAACTTAGCTCCATAAATCAGTTACTTGTCTAGTTAATCATAGCAGCTGAAGTAACTTTAGAACATCTATATAAATATACAGGTGATATGTAAACATCTCAACAGAGTCATGCAGAGAATGAGTGGCAATAAGTAATATCTATTTTTCCTTACCTTGTGACCTCACCAGCCTCATTTGTTCAGAAATGGTGTTCCTTCCGAACACAATCAATAGAAAATGGATCATAATGTTACACAATAAATAGTTCTAGCACCGAAACTGAGCAATTGTTCTGTTTTATACCAAAATTTTTGCTTATCGGTAGCTTTTGGTGGAACATGTTGCAGATGGCATCACTGATTTCCATTGTTGATTGGGTTAGGTAGATAGAGGTAGGGGTCATCTAGGAGTTGTGTGTGATGGTACCTGCTGAGGGAGTTCGTTGAAGTGGACATCCATGGTGGCCTCCTTCCAAGTCTCGACACATGACCTCTTCTGGTGGTGTCAAGCCAGCGTGTGCAGATTCCCCACAACTCGCTTTGGCTCTCAAGGTGTCGGCTGCTAAGTTGATCCTATGCTCGTCCGGGTATCCGCTACAGCAGTCGCCCCATGATGGAAATAATGCATGGATGTGAAAATGATGGTAAGAGGGAGATCAATCGAGTGAAGAAGGTCACATGCGCGAGGACTCTTCCTGCAAGTACCACTCCATGGACACCGGCATGGCCTACCTCACGCATCTCGTCCTCCTACCAGCGCCGCCCTCCTCATCGTCCATCTTCCACCTTCTAGCTTCAATCATTAGAGGTAGTGGGTTGGTATCCCGCTTGGCTGCTCAACTCACATGGCTCTGGATCGACCGTGAGTTACTCTTCATGACACGGCTCCGGCCATGACCACGGGATCTAAGGAGATGAGCACAACACAACCTCGACGGCAACTTATCTCTACACCAAGATGTGTCGCCCGAGGGCGGGGATCTTCCTCCCAGTCATCGCATCCCCAGAGCTGCACCGAAAACCCAAAGCTCATGTCTTGGCACCCTCTCTCTTTCCACACTAGATCCATGAGGATGATGCGTGGCTGTGACTGGATCGACCCAAAGGCATGCTCCTTGGGCTCCCCTCTAATGACGCACGCAGTGACTGGATCAACCATGAGGCATGTCGTTATTTCAGAGAATGTTACCCTAGCGATGCCGTACACAATAGATCATGGTGGTGGGGAGATCGGGAGGAGGACTATGTTTTTTCTTTCTTTTTTGCGTGAAGCATGGGAGGTAGGGTTTTTTGTGCGTGTGGGGATGTGGGAGGGTATGTTTTTTTAGAGGGGATCGAGGTGAGGGAGTTGGACATACCACGTACAATCCAGCCCCCCTGGCATTTAATAGGTAGGTATACCATTGAAAAAAAATTCCTACTACTATCCGCTTCCCTAATTAAGTGTCAGAGTAATTAATTAATTGCATTAATGACTTGCTTTCATAATTGATTTGACATGAAAAAAATTACCTACTTAAATAGATTTAATTGAATGCACATGTTATGTGTATTAATCTTTATAATGATTTGATTTTCAAATTGATTTTGTGCTCAGATGCTTTTTTTGCATTAATTAATTGATTCATAATTCATTTGGTGTGAAAAAATCCCTACTTCAACAGACTTAATTAATAGCACATGTAATTAATTTTTTCTTATTAATTACATTAATGGCTTGATTTCAAAATTGATTTGATATGAAAATATCCCTACTAAATAGACTTAATTAATTGCATGCATAATTAATTGTCTACATATTAATTGCATTAATGGCTTGATTTCCAAATAGTTTTGGTGCTCGATTTGGCGTGAAAAAATACATACTTAAATAGACTCAATTAATAGCATGCGTAATTACTTGTTTGCTTATTGTAAAACATTGACTTTCAAGATCCAACTTCTCATAGTTTATTTTCTCAACTCCAAAACATTTTCATGTGAAATGGTTCTCAATACAACTAAAATAACTCGTCCAAAATCTATCTCAACTCCTATAAAAATTGGAGTTGGTGAATGCCTTGGTCTTTCGTAAATATGCCTAGAAAAGAGAAGTTTAACGATCTTTTTTATCTTCTCAATTATGCTCTCAGCTAGACTTCTCCAAGAAAGTATGGAGCAAACAACAATTCTCAGCAAATCAACAAAATGTCTTGGAGAATCTACACCTTGAAAGATACGATGGCATAAGAGGAGAAAACATTATTATAATTTCAAATTATTTTTACAAAGTTAGTTCAGCACAAACATTTCTCAGCCCAAGCCACACATTCTCGATCTTAGAAGGAAGTTATAGTGAACGCAGAAAAAATGAACTAAATCCATTGTTTCTCCTTGTAGTATCCAGACAGCATCAAGCATGATTAGGAATGGTATAGACTGCAAAAACATCCAAGAAAAATATTTTTCAATCATATGAATTCAAAAGAGCATCTATATATAACATGAAGAAATATACATAAATCAAAATTATATTGTTTAAATATGGCTACAATAACATTTATTTCACTTACTTCCACACTTGGATCCAGGCGTGAATGGACTCTTGCAATACTTGGCGACAAACACAACCTTATCCATGCATAATACCTTCATTTTATCCTTGTTGACATCTTTGCAAAGGCAAGGGACATTTGCTCTCTGCCACACGGCGCAACACGCCTCTGATGGGATGAGTTTTGGCTCAGCTGGCCATGTATGGTACCGCCGACACTCCCGTTTCATGTCTATTCGGTCCTTCTCGCATTCGTCAGCAAATACGGTTACTGCTACAATGGCAAGGACCAACATTATGCTTAGGAGCTTTGCCATTGCTATCTATAACTTTTCTCTTTGCGATACTAGTAGGGCTCTTAGCTTTTTCAACTATTAAAACTGGTCATGCAAGAGTTGTGTGCTTTTGGTGAGTGTTTTTGGTGGGACATTAGATTTCTTATGTAGGAGAAATACTGATACATATCATAGCATGCGTAATTAATTTTCTACATATTAATTGCATTAATGTCTTGATTTGCAAATTGATTTGATGTGAAAAAACCTACTAATTAAATAGACTTAATTAATTACATGCGTAATTAATTCTTTGCCTATTAATTGCATTAATTGTTTGATTTCCAAAATGATTATGTGCTCATTTTGGCATGAAAAAAATCCTTACTTAAATGGACTCAATTAATAGCATACACAATTAATTGTCTACCTATTAATTGCATTAATGGCTTGATTGCCAAATTGATTTGTTGTGAATATATATTTATTTAAACAGACTTAATTAATTGCATGCATAATTAATTGTCTCGCTACTAATTACATTAATGGCTTGATTTTTCAAATTTATTCTGTGCTAGATTTAGCGTGAAAAATTCCTTACTTAAACATACTCAGTTAATAGCACACATAATAAATTGTTTGTCTATTAATTACATTAATGGCTTGATTTCATGCTTGGTGGTGGGAGGAGTGGCAGAATGGTGTTTTTCATTTCTTGATTAGTTGTAAAGACATTAAACGAGTGGGTGGGGGTGGTGGGGTGGGACGAAAAAACCGGCCGAAAATAAACAGTAACAGGATAACAACCCCTTAGGAATAGAGACTTCTGATCCTTGGTACTATACAACTTTGGCTTTGAAGATCCAACTTCTCGTAGTTTATTTCCTCAACATCTAAAACTTTTTCATGAGAAATAGTTTTTTTTAGAGACTTGACAGTAGGGGGAAAACCCCTACTGTTTTTTCATATATCTATATAAATGGGGTGTTTACATAGACATGTCAGCCAACCAAGTTACAGGGTGCACCTTTGCACCTAGTGTGCAGCTAGAGAGCTATAAGACAAATCAAGTTATTGGCTATACAATGGAGTTACAAAAGGTGACAAAGGCAGCTCTACGTGCTGCTTTAACTCTATGTTGGAGAAGCTGTAGGTCCTCTTTGAATCGTGTCAGCCAGGTCCCCACCGCTGGAGCCATTCCTCTGAAATTTTTGTTGTTTCTTTCTTTCCAAATGCTCCAAGCCGAGGTAAGGAATGTTTCAAAGAAGAAAGGGTTCGGCCAAGAGTCTTTTGTAGTTTGGAGAAGATCCAGGCGGCTGTCAAATGGTGCCCACACAATGTGGAGCTAGGCCCAGCAGCTTTGACTGAACGGGCAAGTGAAGATCATATGGTCGACGGTTTCCTCGACGTGTTGGCCACATAGGATGCAGTCAAAATTATCACCAATGTTATAATGCCTCCTTTTGAGCATGTTGCATGTGTTGAGCCTGTCAAGGAAGAGCAACCAGCCCAACACTTTGATTTTCATGGTACATCTCGATTTCCACAAATGTTGGAAGGCATGGTGTGCCTCCCCGTCCCTAAAGTAGTTGTTATAGTAGTCCTTTAGTTGATAGTACGATGATCCCCACGAGTAATGCCATACATCATGTAATGAAGTCGAGGGGGATATCCAATGAGGAGGGGAGTGCATATCTTGGATTTCTTCAAGCACTTGTGGCGAGACAGGCAGGTGAAAGGTTTCATGCAGATCCGTACTATGCATTGCGTCAGCCACAGAAATGTCTTCGTGGATGGCAAATGAGAAAGCACGGGGGTGGGATGTTTGGAGAATTTCCTCCTTCCACAGATCTTTCCAAAAAGAGCGTCGTCTTACCGTCAACCACCTGAACAAACGTGATCCCGCGGAAAATGGGGGTGAGTTTTAAGATGTCCTTCCACCAGAACGAGCCAACTGTGTCGACCAGATGAGGTATTTTGTCAATGTAATGATTGTCCCAGATGAGATTCGCCCATGAAATATCCAGTTTGTTGAAGAATTTATGCAGGAATTTTAGCAGCAGAGCCTCATTATGAATCTTTAAGTTGATCACGCCTAGCCCTCCCTTTTTCTTGGGTCCGCAGACCAAGTCCCAAGCGGACAGGGAATTACATTTGTCCCCTTGCTTTGTCTTCTTAGTCCAAACGCATCTATGTCTGATTTTGTCAAGGATCTCAATCAGTTTAGGAGGGAACTTAAGCGTGCACATGGCAAACACAAGGAGCGATGTGACTGATGCATTTAACCAAGCAAGTTTGCCTCCATAGGACATCATAGCAATTGTGGACGTGAGTTGCCTCTCTAATCTGCAGACCAGAGGCATGAGCTCTTGGATGGAGGGTTTGGTCGTGCCTAATGGAAGGCCAAGGTAGGTGAAGGGCATAGATCCAATTGCACATCCAAATACTCTTGCCAGATTGTTCGTTGCCTCCAGGCCTAGGTTGATGGGTATCAAAGTGGACTTGTGAAAGTTGATCTTAAGCCCAATAGAGGAGGCATAGTCAGAGAGGAGTTGCTTAATCACCGTGGCTTGCTGAATGCATGCAGGGAGGACTATTAGTGTATCGTCCGCATATTAAAGGACAGGATAATTAGTTTGTCCTTTGCAAGGGAATGGGAGATGGATTCTGCCTTGTCTGAACATATCATTAACAGCAGCCTGGAGTAACTCTACCGCGAGGACATAGATTAGTGGGGAGAGCGGGTCTCCTTGCCTGACCCCACATTTACAGAGGAATTGACGGTCCGACACTCCATTTAGTAGAACTAAAGATCGACCAGAAGAGAAGAGGCAGTTGATCCAAGCAATCCAACGCTCGTTAAACCCCATATGCCTCATTATATTGATCATGGGCTCGTGAGCAATTGTCTCAAACGCTTTGGCGAAGTCTAGTTTAAGCAGAACAATCTCCTTGCCCGAAGTGTGACATTGGTGGATATACTGATAAGCCCACGCGAGACAATCCTGTATGGTCCGTCCTTTGAGGAATCCGTATTGATTACGGTGAACCAGTTGGAGGATAACTCGTGATCAACTTTAGACAGCAGTTAAGAAGAGTAATTGGTCTGTAATCATTGACTGACTCGGGTGAGTTGACCTTGGGTATCAGTGTAATGAAACCATCATTGATGCTAGTGATATCCAGAGTGCCTTCAAAGAATTGGGAGCAAAGCGCATAGAAGTCATGATTGATAATGGGCCAGCAAGCTTTAAGAAATGCTCCACTAAATCCATCAGGTCCAGGAGCACGATCAGGAGGCATTTCTTTTACAATCCCATCAATTTCTTCCTCGGTGAATGGACCAGTAAGATGATCAAGATTACAAGCACGCGGAATGATTGCTGGCACATATCACATGAGGCTGTAGTGCCTAACCTGGATTTATAAGTAGAATGAAGGAGGGCTTCTTTTCCAGGGTGATCTTCAACCAAACTACCATCCTCAGTTCAAAATGAAGCAATGTTATTCTTACAAAACCTTTCAGTGGCAATGGCCTGGAAAAATTTGGTATTCTCATGCGAAATAGTTCTCAATAAAACTGAAATAACTCATCCAAATCTATTTCTACTCCTATAAAAACTAGTAGAACGCTTGTGCATTGCAACATGCTCCATTGGCGAGTACTTTTTTTGCTGTTATAAAGCGCTCTTATTTTCTACCTTCATTCCTTCTCCCAATTATTTTTTGTGGAGTGATAAGTGAATGGATAAATTTATAACCATACTAAAATAAAAATCTAAAACCATATTTATCGAAGAACATTTCTACAACACATTTGTCATGAAAGTTATGATGTCTGACAAATTAGGTACAATCACAATGGTAAGTTACCACCAAATCACATTTATATTTCGAAACATGATTGTCCTACCAATGTGTACTTGCAAGTTCTTTTCCCTCTTTCCTCCCTCCCTCTCTCCATCCCTCTATCTCTCCCTCACTGTCTATCGATCTTGAGTGTGTTGCCTTCTCAAGAAGCTGCTCCAGCACTCTAGAACCCGTTTCGTGAACTGGTTGTCATTGTTCTTGCTGGTGGCGGTGATGAGGAGGAACATTGCAAGATATTGTATCAGCTTAAGCATATTATTTTTTATTGAAGATTTCAAAAAAATGTTCTACGTACCTTCCTTGTAAAGGCAACCAACAACATTCTTAAATAAATTTGGGAGCATAGGTATTTGTATGCCCCATGATCTTATTATCCTTCCTGCTTCAACACATGGTTGTGCTCAAAATGTACACATGACAGATTGATGTTGTATGCTTTAGTTCTTATTATGTTATTAATCATCTAAGGACCCCCTTAATTTTCTAAATGAGCTTGTCTCATTATCTACCTGGTCCAAGTAAATATGTCTGATGTAGTCATTAAGAAAATAATATCGACATAGTATAACTTTTGTGACAAAAACCACAAGTCCAGCATCTAGAAAGAAGGTACCTAGATCAAACATCTCAGCAAGATTCATGCAACACGAGCTTCTTGCATGGCTTCAACAGCAGCCACCTATGCCGATCCTCTGTACTTCAGAAGCTCCTTTCACTGAAATATGCCATAGAAGACAGAACATACCATCAAGTGTAAAATTCCTTGCAATGCAAAGTGCCATCTTGGTAATTTTTATTAACTTCCCACAGATAATTGGTAGAAATTATGAATATTCATAGACATTGGTGGTAGCATATGGTTTTCGCTATATTAATGTACAGTAAACCCAAATGTCATTGAACTTAGTTATACCTTTTCTAATTTGGGGAGGGGACAACGGAAACACTTGTAGTCTACCTTTGTTATATGTAGATGTATTCCCTACCCAATAAAGGTTTTTCATGGATGAAAAGGATAAAAAGTGGAGTATGAGAGGTCCACTTTGTGCAAAATGAAAAGAGGAACCAAACTTGGCTCACTAGTTTACTGATAATGCTGTCTCTCTTCATAATATTCTTTACAACCTGGTTTTCAGTGTGGATTCCCATGACGTTATCCCATTGCATGCACCTACTTTGTTTGATTCTATTGCCAGGAACGGATATAGGATCATGCCCGAAGACATTATTACTTACCGAAACCACAAGGTGATAACCCACAAGTATAGGGGATCAGTTGTAGCCTTCCTCGATAAATAAGAATGTTGAACTCAATGAGGAGCTAAAGGTAGAACAAATATTCCCTCAAGTTCTACCGACCACCGATACAACTCTATGCATGCTTAACGTTCGCTTCACCTAGAACAAGTATGAAAGTAGAAGTACTTTGTAGGTGTGATAGGATAGGTTTGCAAGATAATAAAGAGCACGCAAATAAAAACTAGGGGCTGTTTAGATAACTAAATAACCAATTTAATTTTAGTAGAGAGCTTTTTTGTCACAAGAAAGTTATTTGTCCCTAGGCAATCGATAACTAGACTGGTAATCACTATTGCAATTTTAAATGAGGGAGAGGCATAAGCTAACATACTTTCTCTTCTTGGATCATATGCACTTATGATTGGAACTCTAGCAAACATCTGTAACTACTAAAGATCATTAAGGTAAAACCCAACCATAGCATTAAAGTATCAAGTCCCCTTTATTCCCATACGCCATAACCTACTTATCCATGTTTGTGTTTCTATCACTCACGCAACACAGACAATGAGCAAACCATGAACATTGCAAACCCTACAATGGGGATCCCTCATGCTTGCGCGACACGGAGAGCACTATAGGACAACACCAATAATAAAACACACAACTCAAACCAATCACGATCATCAATGAACCCATAGGACAAAATGGATCTACTCAAACATCATAGGATAGCCATGCATCATTGGGAAATAATATATAGCGTTGAGCACCATGTTTAAGTAGAGATTACAGAGGGGAGAAGAGGAGTTACACTACTGCATAGAGCGGAGAGAGTTGGTGATGACGGTGGCGAAGTTGTTGGTGTAGATCGCTGTCATGATGATGGCCCCGGAGGTGTTTCGGTGCCACCGGGAGAGAGGGGGAGAGATCCCCCTCCTTCTTCTTCTTCCTTGACCTTCCCCCTAGATGGGAGAAGGGTTTCCCCTTTAGTCCATGGCCTCCATGGCGGCGTAGGGGCGAGAGCCCCTCCGAGATTGGATCTCTCTCTCTCTCTCTCTCTCTCTCTCTCTCTCTCTCTGTTTCCTTCTATTTCTGTGTTCTCAGATTAAGGCCTTTCACCGTTTCTTAAATTCCCGGAGATCCGTAACTCTGATTGGGCTGAAATTTTAACACGATTTTTATCCGGATATTAGCTTTCTTGCAGCGAAAGAAGGGCACCAACCGCATTACGGGGTGACCACAAGGGCCCAGGGCATGCCCTACCCCCTGGGGCGCTCCCTCCTGCCTTGTGGCCCCCTCGGGCATCATCTTGCGTTGATTCGAATTCCCAAAATTCACATATATTCCAAAAAAATCTTCGTAAGTTTTTATCGCGTTTGGACTCTGTTTGATATGGATTTTCTGTGAAACAAAAAACATGCAACAAACATGAACTTACATTGGGCACTGGATCAATATGTTAGTCCCAAAAATATTATAAAAAGTTGCCAAAAGGATATGAAAGTTGTAGAATAATGGCATGAAACAATAAAAAATTATAGATACGATGGAGACGTATTAGCATCCCCAAGCTTAATTCCTGCTCGTCCTCGAATAGGTAAATGATAGAAAATATAGTTTTTGATGTGGAATGCTACCTAGCATAATCTTGATCATGTAATCTAATCATGGCGACACGAGCGATTCAAAGCAATAGTCTATCATTTGACATTAAGACAATAATACTTCAAACATACTAATAAAGCAATCATGTCTTTTCAAAATAACATGGCCAAAGAAAGTTATCCCTACAAAATCATATAGTCTGGCTATTCTCCATCTTCACCACACAAAGTATTTCATCATGCACAACCCCGATGACAAGCCTTCTTTCATACTTTTAATGTTCTCAAGCCTTTTCAACTTTCACGCAATACATGAGCGTGAGCCATGGAGATAGCACTATAGGTGGAATAAAATATGATGGTGGAGGTTGTGTGGAGAAGACAAAAAAGGAGAAAGTATCACATCGACGCGACTAATCAACGTGCTATGGAGATGCCCATCAATTGATGTCAACGCGAGGAGTAGGGATTGCCATGCAACAGATGCACTAGATCTATAAGTGTATGAAAGCTCAAACAGGAACTAAGTGGGCGTGCATCCAACTTGCTTGCTCATGAAGACCTCGGGCATTTGAGGAAGCCCATCATCAGAATATACAAGACAAGTTCTATAATGAAAATTCCCACTAGTATATGAAAGTGATAGCTTAGGAGACTCTCTATATGAAGAACATGGTGCTACTTTGAAGGACAAGTGTGGAAAAAGGATAGTAACATTGCCCCTTCTCTCTTTTTCTCTCACTTTTTTATTTTTTTTTATTTTTTGGCCCTCTCCTTTTTTGGATTTTTTATTTTTTTTATTTTTCATCCGGAGTCTCATCCCGACTTGTGGGGGAATCACAATCTCCATCATCCTTTCCTCACTAGGGCAATGCTCTAATAATAATGATCATCACACTTTTATCTACTTACAACTCGGTATCTAGAAAAAAGTATGACTCTATATGAATGGCTCTGGCAATGTACCAGGATGTGCAATGATCTAGCATATCAAAGATATCAAAAAATGGACAAGCCATGAAAATATCATGCTAGCTATATTACGATCATGCAAAGTAATATGACAATGAATGCTTAGGTCATGTATATGATGATGATGATGAAAGTTGCATGTCAATATATCTCGGAATGGATATGGAAATGCCATGATAAGTAGGTATGGTGGTTGTTTTGAGGAAGGGTATATGGTGGGCTTATTGCACCGGCAAAAGTTGCGCAGTACTAGAGAAGCTAGCAATGTTGGAAGGGTGAGAGTGCGTATAATCCATGGACTCAACATTAGTCATAAAGAACTCACATACTTATTGCAAAAATTTATTAGCCATCAAAACAAAGTACTATACGCATGCACCTAGGGGGATAGATTGGTAGGAAAAGACCATCGCTCTCCCGACCGCCATTCATAAGGAAGACAATAAAAAATAAATCATGCTCCGACTTCATCACATAACAGTTCACCATACGTGCATGCTTCGGGAATCACAAACCTTAACACAAGTATTTCTACCAGTCCACAATTACTCACTAGCATGACACTAATATCACCATCTTTATATCGCAAATTTCAAGGAATCAAACATACCACATTCAGTGATCTACAAGTTTTATGTAGGATTTTATGACTAACCATGTGAATGACCAATTCCTGTTGACTCTCTAAATAGATATAAGTGAAGCATGGGAGTTTAATTTTGTCTACCAAAGATATGCCCACGCTTTAACAAATATAAGTGAAGCAAAAGAGCATTCTACAAATGGCGGTTTTCCATGTGTAGGGAAACAGGCAATCCAAACTTCAAATGATATAACTGAAGCACATGAAGCATTCTATAAAGCCATACTCAAAAGATATAAGTGAAGTGCAAAGAGCATTCTATAAATCAACCAAGGACTATCTCATACCAGCATGGTTCATAAAATAAAAATGAAAAATAAACACAAAAGATGCTCCAAGATTTACGCATATCATGTGACGAATAAAAATATAGCTACAAGTAAAATTACCGATGATCATTAGAAGAAAGAGGGGATGCCTTCCGGGGCATCCCCAAGCTTAGTTGCTTCGGAGTCCTTGAATATTACCTTGGGGCGGCTCGGGCATCCCAAATCTTAGGCTCTTACCACTCCTTATTCCTTCATCCATCATGATCTCACCCAAAAGTTGAAAACTTCAATCACACAAAACTTAACAAAACCCTCGTGAGATCCGTTAGTATAATAAAGCAAATTATCACTTTAAGTACTATTGAAAACACATTCATATTTTGTTTTTGCACTGTAGCTACTGTATTGTAACTTCTCCATGCCTTATACCACCGATAAAATTGATAGTTTCATCAAAACTAGCAAAATAATGCATCAAAAACAGAATCTGTCTTAAATCGGACAGTCTGTAGCAATCTGAACATCTACCATACTTCTCTAACTCCAATATTTTTGAAAAATTAGGACAAAATAAAAAATTTGCATAGCAGTACTGTGTAAATAATTAAAAAACATTCAACGTTCCAGTAAAAAAATGAAAATTCACGCGCTACAGCCAAAGTTTCTGTTTTTGCACTAACAGACCAAACAAGCAATCTAATCATCCTAAAGGAAAATCTTGGCACATTATTTTTATAATACAATGGATTTAGACAAGGGGATAATTATTTTTGTTGAAAAGTTTCTGTAATCGGGATTCGCAAAGTTTCCATGGGCATGAACAAAGTTCAAGGACGTCCCCCACTTCAACCTGTTCGTCTTTCTTACTTTCACTTTACATTTTTGAAAAAGTTTTAGGTTCCCCACTTTATTTTTTTGTTTTTAAACTTTTTAAAAGAACTCAACAGAAATAAATGACTCTCTAAAACTTCCGGGTTGTCTCCCTGGCAGCGCTTTCTTTAAATCCATTAAGATAGGCATAAAGTGCTCAAGTAATGGATCCACCCGGATCCCAAGGTACATCAAAGCAAATTTTAATTAACAATGATTTCTGATTTAGTAGTGAGCACAAAGTAACATATATCATGCAACAACAAAGTCTAACTCTCTTCCTATGCATCGGCATATCATAAAAGAACAATTCATGAACACATAGTAAAGACCGATACATAACATAAACAATTTCTTGCAATTTTATTGTATTGGAAACATAGAGAGGTGAAGATGTAGTTCCTCTCTCATAATAATTGCAAGTAGGAGCAGCAAGAACATGCCTATTATATCTATCAAAATAATCATGTGCAATACTAGAATGCAACCCATCAATATAGTCCTTAATAAGCGCAAACTTCTTTGATATAGTGTAGTTGGGAGAATTCAAAAAGATAATAGGACTATCATGCATGGGTGCAATAGGAACACTTTCATTCTTAACATAAGGAACTATAGTGTCAGGGAAACCGATCACCTATGGGGTCACAAGGATCCCTTCTACGTTTGGCGGGGGTTTAGTTGCACGAAGAGCAGGTCGAACCGTTAGCACACATGGGATTTTTATCCAGGTTCGGGCCGCAAAGATGCATAATACCCTAGTCCTGCTTTTGCTGGTTATATGTGTATTCTTGAGCATTTGAACTAGCTACGGTGCGTGCTTTGTCCAAAAGTCTGAATCATCTCTCTGTGCGCCTCGGGCCTCGTTTTATACACAAAGGGGTTGCCACAGAGGCACACAGGAGGTGGCAAGCTACAGTGACACGAGCTTATCGCTCGATCAACATAGGAGAAGCGCATTTAATGCGTTACCTACGTGTCTTCTCGCTTTATTGGGGACGGGAACAGAGGCCATCTCGTCCTTCGCCGCTCCTCCTCGCCTCGCCACGCGCCCGGGCCGACAAGGCATGCAGCGCCACGCTGGCCAACTGGCTGCTGTGTTGGCGAAATGGTAGGTTCCCACGAAGATCTACATGCTGCCATGCAGGCGCCTGCTTAGTTGGCATGCCTATGGCCGCACTGGAGTCGTGGTGAAGTGGCGAAACCTTGCCGGGCGCGGGTCTAGCTGTGGCCCAGCGATTGTCCCCGGCAAGGCTTGCCGGGGGCCTTGGAGTCATCCCCGGCAAGGGTCTTGCCAGGGTTCTTTGTCTTCCAATCCCATGTGGATTCGTGGGTTGCCAATCTTCATGAGGGGCTGCATGCTACCAAGCATGTGCTCTCCAAATATTGGTCTTAACATTGTCGATGGTGTCAGAGCTCTCGACCCCAAGGGTGGTGGCTCTGCTAGTCTCTTCGCAAGCTGCCCCAACAAGGAGCTTGTCGAGGGCCTCGTAGGTCGCCTCGGCAAGGCCTGTTGCCGGGCGTGGCCCTGCTCGCCTTCTGCTGCTTGTTACCTTGAGCGTCTGTTTTGATATTCTTTGTACCTGTCCTGCCTCGTGCCGTCCTCCTCTGCTTTTCCAAGCCCTGCTGTAGGCGTGACTGCGACCGTCCGTGTACAAGTAAGGGGTACAGAAGTACCCACACTTTTGTACACCGACAGGATCCCCTGGGCCTGGGCCACACATAAGCGCAAGGCGTAGTTGGGCCAGACCCAAAGCAGTGCTCGGGCGGGCGTGGGAGAGGCGAACCGCCACGATCTTTCTGTTAGTTGTGTTTCCCCACAACCCACGTCGAGTGCGTGACATGGGGGTCATGCACGGGATGGGCGTGGCACGCATGCGTCACCCCACAGTAAATGGTAAAGAGCTGGCCCGCGCCTTCCCCATAAAAAGGAAAAACCGCAGGGGCACTGCTCATTTACCTTCTCTGCTTCTCCCAATCTCGGAACCGCTGTTCCTCTCTTCTTCCCCAAATCCGAACTAGAGCTCTGGGCCCCTGCTTGCCTCCACCGCGCCTCCATCGCCCCTCGACCCCCTGTTCCTCCTTAGACGCCATGGCGCCCAAAGCTAGCAAGGGAAAGGGAGCGGCTAAAGCTGCCGCGGGGAAAGAAGTGCCGGAGAGTGAGCTGGTGAAGATGCGGAAGAAGCATGCCCTATTTCCTCCGACGGTCGACGTGCTCATGCTCAAGGACCAGTTCCTGTGCTTGTGGGGGAAGGAGACGACGGGGCATCCTGCCATGAAGGTCATCCCCGCTCCCTTCGCCAAGCCCGGCCCAGATATTTATCCTTTCTTCGTCGACTACTTCTCCTACGGCCCCTGCCCCTCCTTTCTCAAATTTCTTCAATGACATCATGCACACCTATGGCTTCCATCTCCTAGACTTCACACCGATGCGGTGGCGTGCATGGCCCTTTTCGCCCATTTCTGCAAGGGCTTCGCCGGATTCTACCCCAGCACGGCGCTCTTTCGCCACTATTTCTTTCCCCAGGTCTAGCAAGGGGATGCCATTACCGGCTCCATTGCTTGTATCCCGAGACCTCTATGCAAGGGTGCATACCTGAAAGGTTTCCAGAAGGAGCGGTGGGATGAATGGCGAGGCCGGTGGTGCTGGATTGTAGAGAAGGAGCCACGACATTTCTGCGAGGTCCGTCGGAGTCCGTCGGTCCGTGGCGATGGCTGGAGCGACTTCGACCCCGACGATGGGAAGCTCACGGCCGCCACCACCAGGATCCTTCACCTTGTCTTTGCCGGCCTCACGCTGGAGATGGTTGGGGCCGACTTCATCCGTTGCCACATTGCTCCCTTGCATTAGAAGGGGAGGCCGGCTTGGGATTTCCGGAACATAGCGGATATCATGAGGCTCCGCCTGGCTTGAAGCATAACTTCACGGTGATGCAGCACGCGTCCGTCTGTCAGAGGCTCTTTCAGCTCAGGATGGATGAGGTCGGCAACACCGAGTGGACCGGCAAGGTCGCAAAGGCCGGCAAGACCGGCCACCCGTTCAGGTTGTCGATAGGGTTGAATCCAATGAGCAATAACTCCCGCCTGACCAAGATTATTGCCACAATTTCCGCCTTCAACGCCCATGGCCTGGATGCAACCTGGGTCGATCCAAAGGCGGAGTTGGTGTAGGAGTTCTTTGACAACTTGTCGGAGGGCACTGTCCGCGATGAGCCAGAGCTCATCTGCCCCACTACCAACAAGGAGGTGGCGTACATTGCCGCCAGGGCGAAGGAGGAAGATCTTGCCACGGAGGCTGGCAGCTGCGGCACCATGGAGGACGAGGCTGAAGAGGCCGAAGAGGAGCAAAGATTCCTCAAGTGGGTGGGGCCTGCCGGGGAGACCAGTGGTGCTGGCGCCAGGTGTCGATGGAAACGACACCTATGGGATCAAAACGGGATCCCTACTATGGTTGCGGGGCGCGGAGTTGAGAGGAGAGCAGGATCGGTGGCCAATTCAGAGCACAGGGGTCGTTTACCCAGGTTCGGGACGCGACGTGCATAATACTCTACTCCTTCTTAGTGTATCTATTTGAGTGTTCTTGCTGCTCTCGAGCTAGCTACAATGAGTGTAACTTGTCCAAGGGTCTGAATCCTTCTCCTGGATGCCTTGTGCCTCCTTTTATAGGCAAGGGCTTCGCCATAGTGGCACACAGGAGGTGGCATTGGGGTACTGTGGTTAATCATATCGTTAACCATATGGGACAAGGCGCATTAAGTGCGAACCCCCATCCCATCTGTCGCCGCTGCACCCTGCTTCGACACGCGTCCGAGCCAGTGGGGCGTGTGGTGCCATGTAGGCTGGCAGGCAACTGAGGTGGCGCGGTGGAGAAGTCTGCACGAAGATTTGCATCCTACCACATAGGCGTTGCTGAGTTGGCCTAGAAGCCTCCTGTTGACACGCAGGTGCCTGCCTAGCTAGTGCGCTGGCACCTGCATGGGGAGTGGTGGCGGGATCGTGGCAGGCGCGGGCCTGGCTGTAGATGTCACCGACATCCGCGGCAAGGGCCTTGCCGGGGGCCCGGCAAGGGTCTTGCCATGGCATCGTAGTCGTCCCCGGCAAGGATGTTGCCGGTGGTCTTGTGGGCTTCCTTGGCAAGGATCTTGCCGAGGTTCGTCGCCTTCTATTCCTCCTCTGATTTGGAATGTCTCTTGTCTTCACAAAGATCTGAATGCCACCACAGAAGTGCCTCCCGAGCCCTGGTTCCAATGAAGTTGGGAACCTTGGGCTCAAGGGTGGCGCGTTCCGCTGGTGTGGGGCTGGGCAAGTTGCCCTGACAAGGCTCTTGTCGGGGCTGCGGAAGCTGCCCCGGAAAGGCTCTTGCCGGGGAGGATCGCCTTGCCCTTTTGGTATTCTGGTCTTGGCGGTGTGTTTAACTGTTCTGCGGCTTTAACCCCTCCCTCTGCCTCGCCTAGTGTGGTTGTGGGCGCGGCTCTGACTGCCCGTGCACTTAGTAAGGGGTACAAAGTAGTGCCCCTACTTTAGTACACCGACAGGAGCCCCCGGGCCTAGGCCACACATAAGCGCGGCGCGTTTGTTGGGCTAGGCCCAAAAGCAGTGCGCGGGCAGGCGGGGCAGTTTTTACCGCAGTAACTTTTCGTCCGCTGCGCTTCCTCATGACCCGCGTTGAATGCGTGACGTGGGGGTTACGCGCGATGGTGATCGAAGCATGCTAGCGTCATCCACGGCAAACAGTAGAGAGGCGGCTTGCGTGTCTCTTCGAGACCGCAGGGCTACTGCTCATTTACTCTCCTTACCTGGGAACAGTCGCTCCACGCGTCCCATTACGCCCGTCCCCCGCGCCACGTACGCCGCATGCACGGCGCAGGGCGAGTGACAGGTGCGTGGAACACGGGAAGACATGCGCGCGTGGGTCGATACCCACGCGCCTTTAATTGGGCGGGGAGGGCGGTCGACGGCCTCGCCCGCTGTCACCTTAATGAGCCGGATTGGCTGAAAGGGGCGGCCGAGCCCTGCCCTCGTCCCTTTATAAAGAGGGGAGCGGCAGGAACGGCACCTCTCAGTCCTTTGCCATCTGCCTCTCCCCATCTCTTCTCCTTCCTCTCTTCTGTCATGGTGAGAGGCCACGCTGATGCTTCATCGGTGGCGGTGAGGGTCTCTGCTCAACAACGCGTCGCCCCTCCCCAAGAGCCCATGGCGGCGGAGCAGGGCCATTAGGGGAAGGGGGAGGGGTAGAGGCCGAGGCCGCCGCGGTGCTTGGGAAAGAGGAGAACGGGGCGGTGCATCGATCTCGCCTCCGCCAGCGGTCCTTCCCCCAATGGAGGGCCACGTCGAGGACAACCCTTATGAGTTCTTCATCAGGTTGCGTCGACCGGCGCGCCGTCGTCTTCGTCTCCCGACTCCATTTGCTCGAGAGATGGAACTGGACCCGCCACAGGCGCTCAGGCTGCACGTGAGGGGTTGCGGGAATAGCGGCACGTGGGCCGACGTCGACTTCTCAACCCCTCACATCATGTATCTTTGCCGTGGGTGGAAGACCTTCACCCGCATGCACAGCCTGATGTCGGGGCTCATTCTCTACTTCAAGCTGATGGAGAACGGCCTGCTCTCCGTCAAGGTCTTTGGAGACCTTGGCACTCGACTAAAGTGTTGCGTGGAGAGCTCCTCCGATGATGAAGATTCTTCCTCGAGCGGGAATGACGAGGAGGACAGCGGCAGTGCCGATGAGGGTAGTGGGCGGTAGGATGACGGGTCTGACTAGGCGTCGGGTGCGCCGCTCTAGGGCGACAACGGCGACCCCATCATCCGTGTCGCCGGCTCCTTGAACTTCTTGGGGTCGTCTCCTTGGGCGGCTGGCATGGGGGGGGGGGAGGGGATAAGGCGAAGAAGGCGTGTGGCGGGCCGTCAAGTCAGAGTACGATGGCACCGACGTCTTCATAGCGTATTGACGGACCGCTGCCTCATCTTCCAGCTCTTCCTCTGGCGCCATCACCACCAGCCCTCTCCTAAGCGATCGCCGACATGTTCTCTTGGCGCATTCTGCTGCTCGTACTTCGCCTAGGCGCTCCTTCTGCCCTATTTACCTTCTTGTCACATTTCCTGAGGAGAGGGACAAGAAAGGGATTACAGGCACCTTATCTTTTTTTCAGCTTGTAAGCCTACTGGCCTTAGTTAGATCTAAAACTTGTAATCCCCTTGCTCATGTCTACATTCTGTATGATTTGTACTTGTATGGGGCGTATTAATGAAAAAGGGGTGCTTGCCGGGTCCTTTGTGTGTGAGCCATGCCCATACCAAGGAACGAGTCCTTGTTATTTTCTATATAAACAAAGTCTCCCGGCAACAGGCCTTGCCGGTCCCTTACTTTGTTCAGTTGCACTCACATTTTTGGGGGAGGCAGTGATGAAATAGAGTTAGGCCCTATGCCTGTTTCTTTGCTGTCGCAGCTGCAACCAGATTCTGCCCCAAGAAATAATTTCTTTGGTACAGGAAAAAGAGAGCACGGTAGCCTAGGAGCAAGACGAGGCGTCATACGCCCCTAGTTTCATACGGGAATGCAAGACAGGGGATGAAAAACTTACCTGGATCTGCGGTCCCCCCTTCGGCAGCATTGTCTTGCCGGGGTCGGACCCTCATGTCTTCAGCCCCCGGCAACCCTAGCTTGCCGGGGTCGGAGCGCCAGCTTGTTCTCCTCATCTCCATATGGCTAAGCGGATATGCTCATGTATCCTGCAAACCAAAAAAGGACGGAGAGGAACAAAGAGATGCAGACTCGACCTCTAAGCTAGGGGTTAGTCGCTGCTAAGCACTATCAATCCTAACCGAGGGGGAGACTCAACCTAGCATGCATGCTATAACTTAGGGCGCCAGCGCTTCGTTTATTTATGCTCAGGGTCTGCGCCTGGCTTTGTACAGAGGGTTACATGCCTTGCGGGCAAGGCTTGTACAAAAGGTGGCCTGCCGGGGGCCCAGCAGCCGCGCCTTATGGGTAAAACTTGCGAAGATGCTCGATGTTCCAGGAGTTTCTCACTAGAATGGCATCTTCGGTGTCCAGGCGGACTGCGCTAGGCCTGGTGACTCGTGTTACCCGATAAGGGCCTTCCCACTTTCGTGTCAACTTGTTGGAATTCTTAGCTGACTGAACATGCGGAAGAACAAGGTCGCCTTCCTCAAAGCTTTGGGCATGAACCTTGCGGCTATGGTAGCAGCACATGGCTTGCTGGTAGCGTGCTGCTCTCACAGCCGCCCGAAGACGATCTTCCTCAAGGAGCGTCGCGTCATCTTGCCGCAATCGCTCTTGCTCAAGTCATCATAAGCGAGCACTTGAGGTGACCCTTGTATGAGTTCCGTGGGGAGAACTGCTTTTGCCCCGTAGACTAGGGCAAAGGGTGTCTGGCCGGTGTCTCAACTTGGCGTCGTTCTGATCGACCAAAGAACCTCTGGCAACTCGTCAATCTAACGCCTTCCACTCTTGCGCATCCTGTCAAAAGTCTTCGTTCTTAAGCCTCGCAGAACTTCAACATTTGCTCTCCCTGCTTGGCCGTTGCTTTGTGGGTGTGCCACGGAAGCAAAACAGACCTTGCTGCCGAGATCCTCGATGTACTGCATGAAGGAGTGGCTTTTGAACTATGTGCCGTTGTCGGTGATGATCCTTTTGGGTACACCATAACAGAAAACTAGCCCCTTGAAGAACTTGATGGCTGACTGCGCTGTCACCTTCCACCTGAGGCCACTTTGTGAACTTTTTGATTGCAATGTACAAGTACTCAAAGCCCCCGACGGCACGAAGGAAAGGGCCCAATATGTCGAGCCCCCAGACAGAGAAGGGCCAGGAGAGAGGGATGGTTTGAAGGGCTTTTGCTGGTTGATGAAGCTTCTTTGAATGGAACTGGCACGCTTCACACTTGGTTACTAGTGTTGTCGCATCCTGGAGGGCAGTGGGCCAGAAGAAACCCTGCCGGAAAGCCTTGCCGGCAAGGGCCCTCGACCCTATGTGGGAGCCACATATGCCCCCATGTATTTCTGCAAACAGCTCCAATCCTTCCCCCAGGGGAATGCATTTCAGCTTGATGCCGTTTGGCCTTTTTTTGTACAGAACATCGTCAATGTACTGATACAGGGCAGACTGATGGACCACTCTCTCCGCTTCTTCCCGCTCCTCAGGAAGTTCCCCTGTTTGAAGGAATCAGACGGTATGCTGCGCCCATGCCGGAGCCTGAGGCTCGACGGCAAGGACTAAAGGCATCTCTTTTGCCATGGGAGCTATCGTCTCTACGGCTAGGGCTTGACGCTCCATCGGAGTCGGTGGCCCCACGGCAGGCTCAGTATCCACGGCAGCATCCTTGCCGGCGGCCCCAGGGAGCTTGGCGGGAAAATACTTGCCGGGGCTTAATTTCCTTTTCTTGTTCTGCCCTATTGATGGTTCCACATATGGTTGAGTCAGCCGAAGCACAAAGGTACCTGCTTCCATGGGTAGTTTGAAGGCAGCGCGCTTCGACAGGTAGTTGGCGATCTCGTTCTCCACTCGGGGAACGTGCTCCGCCTGTATACCATCAGAACACTCCTCCAGCTTCCTCACCTCATCCATGTAGTCCTCCATCAACGGACTTTGATAATCCTTATTGACCTGCCTGACGACGAGTTGCGAATCACCTTTGACATTGAGCTTTTTGACTCCGAGGTCTGCCGCAATCCTGAGGCCGGCAAGCAATCCCTCGTACTCGGCAGTATTGTTCGTTGACATCTGATGTCTACTACACAACCTTCTTCTTGTAGACGTTGTTGGGCCTGCAAGTGCACATGTTTGTAGGATAGTAGCAAATTTCCCTCAAGTGGATGACCTAAGGTTTATCAATCCGTAGGAGGCGTAGGATGAAGATGGTCTCTCTCAAACAACCCTGCAACCAAATAACAAAGAGTCTCTTGTGTCCCCAACACACCCAATACAATGGTAAATTGTATAGGTGCACTAGTTCGGCGAAGAGATGGTGATACAAGTGCAAAATAGATAGTAGATAAAGGTTTTTGTAATCTAAAATAATAAAAACAGCAAGGTAACTAATGATAAAAGTGAGCGTAAATGGTATTGCAATGATAGGAAACAAGGCCTAGGGTTCATACTTTCACTAGTGCAAGTTCTCTCAACAGTAATAACATAGATAGATCATATAACAATCCCTCAACATGCGACAAAGAGTCACTCCAAAGCCACTAATAGTGGAGAACAAACGAAGATATTATGGTAGGGTATGAAACCACCTCAACGTTATTCTTTCGGATCAATCTATTCAAGAGTTTGTACTAGAATAACACCTTAAGACACAAATCAACCAAAACCCTAATGTCACCTAGATACTCCATTGTCACCTCAAGTATCCGTGGGCATGATTATACGATATGCATCACACGATCTCAGATTCATCTATTCAACCAACACAAAGTACTTCAAAGAGTGTCCCAAAGTTTCTACCGAAGAGTCAAGAACGTGTGCCAACCCCTATGCATAGGTTCATGGGCGGAACCCGCAAGTTGGTCACCAAAACATACATCAAGAGGCACATGATATCCCATTGTCACAACAGATAAGCACGACAAGACATACATCAAGTGTTCTCATAAAAGACTCAATCCGATAAGATAACTTCAAAGGGGAAACTCAATTCATCACAAGAGAGTAGAGGGGGAGAAACATCATAAAATCCAACTACAATAGCAAAGCTCGGGATATATCAAGATCGTGCCATAGAGGGAACACGAGAGAGAGAGATCAAACACATAGCTACTGGTACATACCCTCAGCCCCGAGGGTGAACTACTCCCTCCTCGTCATGGATAGCGCCGGGATGATGAAGATGGCCACCGGTGATGGATCCCCCCTCCGACAGGGTGCCGGGAAGGGCTCCCGAGAGGTTTTTGGTGGCTACAGAGGCTTGCGGCGGCGGAACTCCCGATCTATCTTGATATTCAATGGTTTTAGGGTATGTAGGCTTATATAGGCGAAAGAAGTTGGTAGGGAGGTGCTCGAGGGGCCCACGAGACAGGGGGGCGCGCCCAGTAGGGGTGGCGCGCCCTCCTATCTCGTGGCCTCCTCGAGCCTCTTCTGACGTGAACTCCAAGTCTCTTGGGTGATATTCTTCCCCAAAATAACGCTGCCGAAGGTTTCATTCTGTCTGGACTCCGTTTGATATTCCTTTTCTTCGAAATACTGAAACAGGCAATAAAACAGCAATATGGGCCGGGTCTCTGGTTAATAGGTTAGTCCCAAAAGTAATATAAAAGTGTATAATAAAGCCCATAATCATTCAAAACAGATAATATAATAGCATGGAACAATCAAAAATTATAGATACGTTGGAGACGTATCAAGCATCCCCAAGCTTAATTCCTGCTCGTCCTCGAGTAGGTAAATGATAAAAACAGAATTTTTGATGTGGAATGCTACCTAGCATAATTCTCAATGTATTTTTCTCTTTATTGTGGCATGAATGTTCAGATCCAAGTGATTCAAAATAAAATTTCATATTGATAAAAGAAATAGTAATACTTCAAGCATACTAATAAAAGCAATCATGTCTTCTCAAAATAACATGGCTAAAGAAAGTTCATCCCTACAAAATCATATAGTTAGGCTATGCTTCATTTTCGTCACACAAAGATGTTCCCAACTTCTATACCCCCGATGACAAGCCAAGCAATTGTTTCGTACTTAAATAATCTCAAACTTTTTCAACCTTCACGCAATACATGAGCGTGAGCCATAGATATAGCACTATGGGTGGAATAGAATAATGATTGGGGATTGTGTGGAGAAAAAAAAAAGGAGAAAGTCTCACATTGACGAGGATAATCAACGGGCTATGGAGATGCCCATCAATTGATGTCAACATGAGGAGTAGGGATTGCCATGCAACGGATGCACTAGAGTTATTAATGAATGAAATCTCAACAAAAGAAAACTAGTGGGTGTGCATCCAACTTGCTTGCTCACGAAGACCTAGGGCATTTGAGGAAGCCCGTCGTAGGAATATACAAGCCAAGTTCTAAGATGAAAAATTCCCACTAGTATATGAAAGTGACAACCTATGAGACTCTCTACATGAAGAACATGGTGCTACTTTGAAGCACAAGTGTGGAAAAATAGATAGTAGCATTGCCCTTTTATTTTTATTTTTTTATTTTTTTTCTTTTTCTTTTTTCTTTTCTTTTTTTTTTTCCTTTTTCTTTTGGCCTTCCCTTTTTTTATCTTTGGCCTTTCTTTTTCTTCTTCTTTTTGGGCAATGCTCTAATAATGATGATCATCACACTCTTATTGATTACAACACATGAATTACAACTCGAAACTAGAACAAGATATGACTCTATATGAATGCCTCCGACGGTGTACCGGGATGGTGCAATGAATCAAGGGTGACATGTATAAAAATGATGCATGGTGGCTTTGCCACAAATACGATGTCAACTACAAGATCATGCAATGGCAATATGACAAAAGTAATGTATGTCATGATGATGATGAACGGAACGGTGGAAAGTTGCATGGCAATATATCTCGGAATGGCTGTGGAAATGCCATAAATAGGTAGGTATGGTGGCTGTTTTGAGGAAGATATAAGGAGGTTTATGTGTGATAGAGCGTATCATATCACGGGGTTTGGATGCACCGGCGAAGTTTGCACCAATTCTCAAGGTGAGAAAGGGCAATGCGCGGTACCGAAGAGGCTAGCAATGATGGAAAGGTAAAAGTGCGTATAATCCATGGACTCAACATTAGTCATAAGAACTCATATACTTATTGCAAAAATTTAGAAGTCATCAAAAACCAAGCACTACGCACATGCTCCTAGGGGGATAGATTGGTAGGAAAAGACCATCGCTCGTCCCCGACCGCCACTCATAAGGATGCACAAGCCAGGTACACTTCATGCTTCAAATTTGTTACACAACTTTAACCATACGTGCATGCTACGGGACTTGCTAACTTCAACACAAGCATTCTTTAAATTCATAATCACCCAACTAGCATGACTTTAATATCACTACCTCCCTATCTCAAACAATTATCAAGTATCAAGTTGATCATAGCATCCAATTCACTTCTATGATAGTTTTCATTCAAAATACCATGCTGTTTAAGAATCTCAAAATAATATAAGTGAAGAATGAGAGTTCATTAATTTCTACAAAATAAAACCACCGCCGTGCCTTGAGACTTCTTGAAATATTATCTTGGGGTTCCTTGGGCATCCCCAAGCTTGAGCTTTTATGTCTCCTTAATTCCTCTCATATCATGGTTTCTCTTTTTATAAAAAGCTTCATTCACAACAAACTCAACAAGAACTCGTGAGATAGGTTAGTATAAACCAATGCAAAACCATAACATCTTATACTGTAACAAATCACTAAAATTATTATTCAACATTGCATACTAAATTACTCTGCATATTTAATACTCCTATCCTCAAATAGAATCATTAAACAAGCAAACAAATGCAAACAATGTAACCATAACAGCAATCTGCCAAAACAGTACAATATGTAAAGAATGCAAGAGTATCAATACTTCCCTGACTCCAAAAATTATAAGAAAAATACTAAGCTGTATAAGATTTATCAGAGCTCAATATGCAAAATGATTCAACATTATACCATTCTCTGACTTTTCTAGGGAATTTTTGCAACAGCGGTAAACTTTCTGTTTTCAAACAGAAACATGTATACTAGCAAAATAAGCATGGAAAAGGCTATCCTTGACTTTTTTTTATTGAAACTAAACATGCAAAACATTATTATAACTAACATCAAGAAAAAACTAGCAAAATAAAATGACGCTCCAAGCAAAACACATATCATGTGGCGAATAAAAATATAGCTCCAAGTAAAGTTACCGATGAATGATGACGAAAGAGGGGATGCCTTCCGGGGCATCCCCAAGCTTAGTTGCTTGGTTGTCCTTGAATATTACCTTGGGGTTCCTCGGGCATACCCAAGCTTAGGCTCTTGCCACTCCTTATTCCATAATCCATCCAATCTTTTACCCAAAACTTGAAAATTTCAACCACACAAAACTCAAAACAAAACTCGTAAGCTCCGTTAGTGTAAGAAAATAAATCACCACTTAGGTACTGTAATGAACTCATTCTAAATTCATATTGGTGTAATATCTACTGTATTCTAACTTCTCTATGGTTCATACCCTTACATACTAGCCATAGATTCATCAAAATAAGCAAACAACACAAAGAAAACAGAATCTGTCAAAAACAGAACAGTCTGTAGGAATCTGTATCAAACGTATACTTCTGGAACCCAAAAAATTACTAAATAAATTGCTGGACCTGAGGAATTTGTCTATTAATAATCTGAAAAAAGAATCAACCTAAAATCACTCTCCAATAAAAAATGGAAGCTAATCTCGTGAGTGCTAAAGTTTCTGTTTTCTACAGCAAGATCACATAAACTTCACCCAAGTCTTCCCAAAGGTTCTACTTGGCACTTTATTGAAACAAGAGCTATAAACATGATTACTACAGTAGAATAATCATTTGGACACACAAAAACAGTAAGGGTAAATATTGGGTTGTCTCCCAGCAAGCGCTTTTCTTTAATGCCTTTTTAGCTAGGCATGATGATGGCAATGATGCTCACATAAAAGATAAGAATTGAAACATAAAGAGAGCATCATGAAGAATATGACTAGCACATTTAAGTCTAACCCACTTCCTATGCATAGGGATTTTTTGAGCAAACAACTTATGGGAACAATAATCAATTAGCATAGGAAGGTAAAACAAGCACAACTTCAAGATTTTAAGCACATAGAGGAAACTTGGCATTATTGCAACTCCTACAAGCATATGTTCCTCCCTCATAATAATTTTCAGTAGCATCATGAATGAATTCAACAATATAACAAGAACCTAAAGCATTCTTTTCATGATCTACAAGCATAGAAAATTTACTACTCTCCACATAAGCAAAATTCTTCTCATTCAGAATAGTGAGAGTATCATAAGAGACTTGAACACTAAAAATTGTTTCCACATTAAAAGAGTAATGTTTAGAAAAAGGGTAATCATAATCATGACAAGATTTGTAAATATAATCATCACTACTTTTTATAGCATAAGTTTCATCACAATAATCATCATAAGTAGCAACTTCGTTCTCATCATAATCGATTGAAACCTCTCCCAAGATAGTGGAATCACTAAATAAAGTTGACACTCTTCCAAATCCACTTTCATATTCATCACAATAAAATTCAACATCCTCCAAAATAGTGGGATCACTACTTCCTAAAGTTGACACTCTTCCGAACCCACTTTCATCAATATAATCATCATAGGTAGGAGGCATGCTATCATCATAACAACTTTGCATATCAAAACTTTGGATGCTAAAAATATCATCTTCATTAATCATAGCATCCCCAAGCTTGGGACAAACATTAATTTCAGTAAATATATTCTCAAATATTTCATACTCATCAAACATAGCTTCCCCAAGCTTGGGCCCTTTCATATCATAAGCATAATCACTCTCATCATTAAAAATATGGATAGCACCAATAGTAAAGCAAATATCATCATCACAATGAGTAGTAGGAGCAACATCATTTGGGAGGGATACCTTTTTACCTTTGCTGCCCCTTCTCTTCCTTTTCTTCTTCACATTATGTGTGGGTTGAACCTTCTTTATTGATGGGATTGGTTGAATAGAAAGCTCCTCCTCGTTACCTGAATCATCATAAGAAATAATAGGAGGAGGTTGGGAAGCCTCTTCCCTTTCATTAGTATTCTCTTCATCTTCTATTTGCTTTCTTTTCTTTAGGTAATTGGCAATATAAGGATTTTCAATGCAATTCACCGCACAAAACATATAAATCTTTTCTAGATCAATATCAAGGAAATGCCTAAGATTAAATTCTGGAATAGG
>NC_057795.1:652266468-652269313 GCF_018294505.1 Triticum aestivum | reverse complement strand
GCCTAAAACTGAAATACCTAGAAAGGTGAACTTAATCTTTGGGCCTCTAGAAATAATGCAAGCCTGAAAGTGAAATACCTAGAAAGGTGAACTGAATCTTTGGGCCTCTAGAAATAATGCAAGCCTGAAACTGAATTACCTAGAAAGGTGAACTGAATCTTTGGGCTTCTAGAAATAACGCAAGCCTGAAACTGAAATACCTAGAAAGGTGAACTGAATCTTTGGGCCTCTAGAAATAATGCAAGCCTGAAATTGAAATACCTAGAAAGGTGACCTGAATCTTTGGGCCTCTAGAAATATTTATTACCTCCTCAAGCAGCATCAAACAATTCCATGCGTGCACCACAAATCTATACCAAGCTTAATCATGATCTACTTTTCCAAATCAGAATTAGCACTAGAGAAAGCAAGATCAATGATATGGTCGTGAGACAAAGAAGGAACGAACAAACTCGCCCCTCTCGCAACCTCCCTGGTAGATGCGCCGCCGCCGCGCATGATAGAGGGAGAACAATGACTTGTGAAGGTGTAGCGGGGCGACCTTTGAAGGCCGGAGGGAGAGGGCGGCCGGAGTAGGGCGGCGGAGGCCGGAAGGAGAGGATGGCCGGAGGAGAGAGAGGGCGAGCGGCGCTTGGGCGGGCGGCCCTATGAGGAACAGAGAGGAGTCTTGCGAGAGGGGGGAGCGATCTGGTGCAGGCAGGGGAGATTTTTTTAGTTCTCTTTTAGTGGGCCCGAGGATAACTAACCCAATTAGAACCTCTCCACCGGGCTAGTTTTTTTAGCTGGGTTAGAGCAAACTAGCTCAAACTAACCCCTCTAGTTTCGATAATTTGAGGTTATTTCAACCCAAACTAGCTCTAACTCAGGGATCCAAACAAAGAGGAGTGTTACTGTACATGCTACAGTGTGGACCGTAGTATATTGTTTTTTATGGCCATATCACCACATTGTTTTCTACTGCTGGTTCACTGGGCTACCGTGGTTCGCACTGCTGGTTCACTGGGCTGCTGTGTTTCTCTCTCCTCCGACCTGAGTAGTACCGCCTCCGTTCCTAAATATAAGTCTTCGTAGATATTTCACTTTGGACCACATACGGATGTATATAGATGAATTTTATGTGTAGATTCACTCATTTTTCTCTGTATGTGGTCCATAGTGAAATCTCTCCAAAGACTTATATTTAGGAACAGAGGGAGTAGTATAGTACTAGTATATACCGCATCATTCTTTGCTCCTTCTTACTACTCCGACATGTGGGAGAGCCAGCATCCGGGTTGACGTGTCATGCACCAGATTAGAGCGCGGAACGGAAGGGGGGCATCACCCCGCTTGGAGCGCCAGTAATTCATGACTATAGTGAGTGGTCATATCACAAGTCTTTCCAGTAGTAACGCGCCGTCAAATCGCACAGCCCCACTCTCTCACCCTCCTCGCCTTTCTGTCAAACCGCCTACCCGAAAACTGCCGCATGTACTGCCCGGGAAAAGCCCCACCCTCAACTTTTAACTACGCGAAAATAGTTCGAGCTTGTTCGCTCTATATAAATACAGTACTTACTGTATGTTTATTCACCCGTGGGGTTGTTCAATGAATGGAGGGGCAGGGAGCACAAGTGAACAATACTGTAGTACTACTAGTAGTAAGTAGGAGTTGTACAGTAGTCACCTTAAATAGAGAGTTTCTTTTCTTTAATGCCACGTACATAAATTGAAATGCTTGTTGTGGAGAGAAAAAAGATAATCACTCCACTATATATGGACGCAGGGGCCTAAGCGCTTGCTTTACTATGGTTGCTCTCTTCATTCTCTCATCCTCTCCAGATATAAACAAGACAACGGTAGCGACATTTTCTCTCTACTCACCGCTGGTCACAGATCCGGCCGGATCCCTTTGACCGGTGCGTGTAGAGGACTAATAGGTGCATCGTTCACGCGGTCATCGCTGCTGAGGGAGGAAACCCACAACTTCCGGAGGGGCCCGATCCTCTGCCCGTGTCGTTCTCTCCGACACAGCGCCGGCTCGGGAGGTCCTCCGACCCTTCTTCCTCCCTGCCGTATTGTCCGCAGATCCGACCTGCCGCCGCCAACATCCCGGTGACCCTCAGGTATAAGTTCTTTGAAAGCGGCCTTGCTCTACTGCCCTAGCTCCCCACGTGTCTGCATGTGCATCTTTTCTACTCCCATCAGCTCTTCCAAAGCCACCTAAATTTTTAGTATTATTAGAGGTAAAGCTACTTCATGCATTTGAATCTAGGGCTTTGTTCAAACAACGAAGAAAGGGGGGAAAGTTGTAGCATGAATCTAGGACTTGATTCAAAGAGGAAATAATATGGTGAAAGTAGTAGAGACCGGATACCCAACCGGTCTCTTGGTTGAAAATGGAAATAATGGGAAAACGCAGTACAAACTGGATAAGGAACAGATCTATTATTGGTTGAAAAAATGATAGAAAGTGGTGGCTGGTGGACAAGTCAACAGATTATGTCCAGGATTAGATTTGCTGCCATCACATAGTAAAAGGTCTCCATGATTAGATTTGCTGCCCTCACATAGTAAAAGGTCTCAGGATTAGATTTGTTGCCCTCACATAGTAAAAGGTCTCAGGATTAGATTTGCTGCACTCACATAGTAAAAGGTCTCCAGGATTAGATTTGGTGCCCTCACATAGTAAAAGGTCTCCAGGATTAGATTTGCTGCCCTCACATAGTACAAGGTCTCTAGGATTAGGTTTGCTGCCCTCACATAGCATGAACAAACTCAGCTTCACCACTTTATGCCTCCTCGTAGGTACATTGTGCTGATGCGTCCACTGTCGCATGTCCTTATACCAACCTTTTGCTGTTGTT